>NC_140547.1:14131415-14411415 GCF_057382185.1 Mchenga conophoros | reverse complement strand
GGCTTTGACATCTTAAGACTATACTTTTATCCCCAATTTTAATGACGAGGAAAAGTTCTGATCGGAAAGAAGGCAAACTATTCACCTGTCTAGATGCCCGATACCAGTCATGCCCCGCCTGGGATCTTCAGATTCTGGAAAACAAAAGCAAAAGAAAAGAAAAGAAAAATCCAGCGCCCGGTGCGTTTTCCCCGAGTTTAAACACTGGTGCGCCTTCGTTTAAGTCCAGTAACAACTCTGTCAGACCTGCGCCAGGCAATACGGGAAAAAACACATGCGAGACGCACACACGTAAAAAAAATCCACAAAGGTGAAAGCGATGTTCCGCAGTCAGTTTGCTGGAGTCGTAAAAGTATTAGGTGGTTTTTTTTCTGCCACACACGCGCTCTCTCTCTCTCTCTGAGGTTTGTCGTCAAGCACCTGGCTTGGAAATGAGCGGAAGAGCGTGAATACGAGCCAAAAGCGGTGAAGTTCAAAGGCTGGGCTGGTTTGGTTTCTGCACGCAATCTGACATAATCTGCAGGGCGTTCACTCACCAACCTGAGCGCCCAATCAGCACGGAGAGCGGCTATTATAATACCTTCACGAAAAAATATGTACATTACAACATAAACAAAGAGCGGGAGGTAGTAGTAGAAAAAAAAGAAGAAAAATAAGGAAAGGGGTGTGTGTGTGTGTGTGTGGTGTGTGTGGAGGGGGGGTAATACCCAGGATCCCTTCCCGATTCCATTTAATGTAATGAATCGCAACAAACATGGACCTTCAACCTCTTTTCCAGTTAAAACCTGACTTCAATCCAGAGAGGTGACTATACCGTGCAACCAATTTACTGTACAGCTTTACGCACGGACGCCGGGGAGCACTCTGGATGTAAAGTCCCCCAAAAATGCACACGTATCTGTGGGCCTTTAATACAGCGGAACCCGGTTTTATTCGCATTTTCACATAATAAAAATAAATAAATAACATTAAAAATAGTCATTATAATAATAAAAGCACGACAGTTCATTTGCAACCGAGAGGTCTTCCACTGTTGCTCAATGACACTTCAGCCGGTTTTAACCTCTGTTATCCCGCTGCTGGTGGGGTAGCTGGGGGGTGTGGACGGGGTCACAAAAACCTCTTACAAGTCCATTTTTTTGTTAGCATTCCCTTAAACCACCTAACTCCCACGAGCACGCACATATGATGATAAACACGGGCGCGCACACGGTTTGGGCCCACGCGTGCCAATGTGTAAAACTAAAACTAGGCATCGGCAGAATTACAAACAGCGAGGAAATATTACATATAGCAATAACTACAAACGTTAAGAGGAGCCGTCATTGTGCGTCTGTAATTGCTGCATTAGTTCACATCGATTTGACAGATTGTTCTTTTTAAAGAGGCGCAGAGTGATCGTTTTAAAATGCAAATGTCAACCAGGACCACTGCCTAATAGCCCTCGGGCTAATGTGCTTGATATATGATACTTTCAGCTGTGATTATTAAGCGAAAGGCAGGCGGATGATTTTTTTCCCCCCTCTACACACACCGTCAAAATGCTGTAAGTGGAGATACAACCCCGGTTAGTTACACTGCTAAGCAGATTTATTTAAGGTTGTCTTTGGCCTCCATCTCTCTCTCTCTCTCTCTCTCTCTCTCTCTGTACATATGTGTATTTTGCGGGCTGCGTATTATCATCTCATCTTCCTCTCTTCTTTGTGTGGCTTAATGTAAACAGATACTCTAAAGATGGTTTTCGGTTCTTTAACATGTCATCACATCACACTCACACGCGTGTTTCTTATACAGAATGACCCGTCTAAAAAACCCGCAGATTTTTGCACACGTCCGCGGGCAATACATTGACTATCGTGACCCAAACCTCGTTTTATTTCGAGACCCAAAATAAAGCAAAGCGTAGTTCGTTTTTCTGTCTGATTTTCCCACATTTCATCCCCATCTCTGTCTCTTTTTCACGCTCTCTCTACGCTCCCTGTCTCCTCGCACACGCATGCGTCAATCGGCAGCTTGGAACAAGAAGATTTCCATCACATCTGTCTTTACAAAAAACAAACCAAAAAAAAAACAACTTGAATATATCGTCTAAAATATGATCGTTTTGGGAGAAAGATCCTCCTCACCCCGACCCAGAGAACAATCAGTTGAGAACGTCTCCGACTTTTTTTTTCTTCCCCCTCCCAGTACATCCGCGATGGCAGGATGGCAGGAAAAAAGGGGGGAAAGAGGTAGAAAAAAGAGAAAGAAACAGCTCCTACACAATCCTCCCAATCGGCAGGCTATATGACGCTCATCTGCAACCGCGAGGTAGTATGCCGCATGTTTGCACTGTATATTTCGGCTTGCATTGAAGTTTTAAATTGTGCTATGCTATCTATCGCAGAACAGCGCATGCAATTTAACATGTAGGCTGCTGCTGCTGCTGCATGCTCACACCGGCTTCATTTTATGATCAATGAATTAGATAAGAGGAAATTATTTTAGGGGCTGAGCCTCCTATACTCACGAGGGAGAAGTCGGCTATGTTTCTTATTCAAAAACTGATTGTCTAATAAATGCACGCCTGAAAGTTCCCTCGACAATTTACCGGGATAATGAGAAATGCAATAGGGTTTGATTCGTCAAGGACTCAGATGATGATTATTATTTCCATCTTTAGTTTTATTACATGCAGCCGCGGTACATTTTTGCTCTGAGATAATAATAAAAAAATGCAGTAAAGAAATTTGGGGGTTTGGGTTTTACACCTGAATGTAAAAAGATGTCCAAACCTAAGTTATTTGGAAATGCCAAAAGATCTGATAACAACATATAAACAGAATTTTAAAAAGTGAAAAAAAAATGCCTGTAACGGAATATATTTGGCTTAGAAATGACTCCCAAAATGAAACACACTATCAGTATTGTACACTGAAAATCAGCCTACTGGGAAGTTTAATGTTGGCTTTTATGGAAATAGAACAAAATTTAAATTTTGAGTCTAATAAATTTAAATCACACCCAAACATAGAGGAGCGCGCGAGACAAACACAGCACACATGCGTGCGCACACACATAAACTAGGATTATCTGAGGACACATGTCCATCCATCTCGCCTTAAAAAGTGAATGGGGAGCGGCCTGACACACGGAGAGCCTATTAGCCAACTTGGGTTCCCGTGGAGAGCATTGAGGTAAGCTCCCCTACCGTAACTGTCCATGGTGCTGAAGCGGTAAGAGGTTTTCTTTACTGCACACTTGCGTCCTCCCCTCAAAAACTCTTAAAAGCTAGGGTTGACATTTCAATGCCTTTTATTGTATTTCCATCCTATTTAGTGATGGTTCTCTGTAAAAATAAAATATTAGAAACCGAGACAACTCACATGGTCTACAACTTTCCTAACTTTTTTCCTTCTTCCCAGCAGAATGTTTTTAAGCCTATTTTTTCCACAGTGTGGAAGAACTACTGCTGAACCATATTTGGAACTAATAAATTGTGGCAACAGAAATTATCTTAGGCACACAAACATTTTTATGTTGTCAGAATATGTCTGCGTGTCCTGTACTGTAGCATCAGTGCAGGATTAAGTCTAACTCGGCCAGTGCATGTTGGATACAGCATGTATTACAGCATCATCTATTATGTTATTATATTGAATCATTGTTCTCAAGATGAATGGCTCATAGGTGGTGACGATCTGCTAATATAAAAGTAGAACCATACAGCAATTAGACAATGCCATTTACAGTTTTGCTTCAATACTTATTCAGTAGTTTGCACAGATAATAGTGAGCTCTCCTTGAAAGTTGTTCTTTCGCTTTAATTTTGCAGAACCTTATATGCACACATCTCTATGAAATGTTCAGTCTGAATGTAAAAGCATTTAACAGTTAAAGCACAAAGTAGAATGTCTTTTTAACCATGTATAGACAAAATGTTCTATCAGCTTCATTTATAGCCTCATATATTGAAAACTGAGTGTTCATGGTCAAGCTGTTTATCCCCAGCAATGGTACAAAAAAATGCATATTCAGACTTTGGCTGTTGATAATTATACGTGCAATGTTAAAGACACAAAACGGGCTTTCTTTCACTCATATAGAAGCGATTCTAAAACTCAAATTCTGCATACAATAGGGCAGATCTTTTTACATTATTCCTTTACAAGTACCATTCACTAACACTGAGAAGCAATCAAAACAGCAATGAGCCGCATTTGAGATGTACTGCCAACATGCAGACTATATTACTAAGCTCAATATATATCTTTGTGGTGAAATTATTTCTCAGGAAGATAGAGAAATCAGACTTAAAGAAAATTTGAAAATGACTGAACTTAAGCTGCTCTCTCCTTTATTCTCCAACACTGGATAATGCAGAACGGAGCTGAAAAAAAATTAACGGAGGTTCAAGGCATCAGGTAATAATGAAAGGATAGGGCCAATACTTCAAAGACCAAGAGGTCCACATCACACAATTATACAATACAATTAGGATTAAAGGGGCAAAACAGAGATAACAGGAGATAGGGATAAATTATCACAAAAGGAAAGATGTGACTCTCTCCTGACCTTCATTAAGAGAAAAAAAAAACTCATTTAGAGCTGGCCTTCCTTGCAGGGGGATTTCAGCCTTTCACATGAGACTGTGACTCAGTAGATAAGATTTAACCAGCATAAATGAGAATCTGAACTGCTACCAAACAATAATATAAGATGCATATTCAGAAAAAAATTCAATAAGTAGTGATGCATATGTATATACGATTTAAACAACAAATACATCCATTTCAAAGCAGGGTTAACTGGTGTTATGCAAACCTTATTATTTTGACGCTAAACAGTTTATTTAATAATCTAAAATATTTCAATAAGCAGACACGTTGACACTGCTGGCTGTTAACGTGGTGTTCCGGGGTTTTCTAAGAGCTTAAACACATCCAGAATACAAGTCTATGCGGAGTTCAGGTAAAACCAAAAGACTTTAGACATCTTCGTCCCTCAGATCAGGTTAACTGATGAGTATGTTTACTGGGTATGCCAGACCTATCAGGTAACTCTGAAATGGTCACATGATGCCCGGGGGTACTAAAAAATATATCCAGAGTCAGTGGGAAGAACTAACCAAAAGAGCTTTGTTTGGGAAGCTGCCATGTTGCAAGATGCCATAGTTATTCAGCATGTCTTCAGTAGTATCAGAACCTCTGACGCACAACGCTCATATTAGTCTTTAGAATTTCTATCCAGGTCCAGATGTTTTTCTTGTCATTTCAAAACAATAGAGGATAGAAATTAAATAGAAACTGTTAACTACTGACCTGGTTGAAGGTACTAAAGTTATAAGGACAGATGATAAGAACCTAGCCTTCAGGCAAAGACCCAAATAAATCAGTTTATGGTAGCCTGTTGACCAACTCAACAATGTTCAAGAATTAAAGAACTGATCTGAGTTCTCACTTGTTAAACAACTCTACAAGGCCCTAGAGTTAGCGCTTTAGTCTTTCAACATGCCCCCTCACCTTACCCTCAGCTTTCCGCTCTATGCAGCAACTATAGTGTCCAGACATCGTCAGTCTCTGCCCGATGGCCAAGCATCTCCACTGACATTCATGATCATCATCTCCCTGACATCTGCTTATTTTGCCTGGTACTGTGATTGTCTTCTTGCCAATGATGGAGTTCAACTTAAAGCGCACACAGAAAACGAGTAACAGCAACACAGTGACCAGACTATGGAATGTTAGTGAAATTTGCAACTTATAGAAATGGCTGAGTTACACTAACCTTCAGGTGTGTGATTAAAAGAAACAATCTGTGGTAAAGAATACCGCTGAGTAACGTATGAGGTGAAGAGAATTGCTTATGGAAATGAATCCTGTAAACCATTGATCTGACCTTCCTGCAATGGGCAATGAGCAACAATAAAATACATGTATATAGAAATTCTGCTAGAAGAAGGCTTTTACAATCACAACTTCTAAATTCCTGACATACAGTTCTCCTACGACATGTTTTGATTCTGTGAGGTTAGATCTTCTACCATCTGTCCTCACTTCCACACATATCAGACAAATCACCAAGGGAATTTCTTTTGTGTTCCCTGGGTTACCAAACAACTTCTAAGGACTTGGGAGTGAGTTTATGGGATCATGTCTGCCGATCCTTTCTTGCAGATGGCGGATGCAGATGCCACAACAGACTTGTGCTGGATTCATCACGAGGAAACTACAGATATCAAACTGCATGTGAAAAACAGATCTGTCACAACTGTACCACGTCTAGAATTCTTCCTTTTGACCCAGTAAGCCCCGATTTTTTATTTACAATTTAGATTTCTACTACAAAAATGACCAAATGCCACAACTTTATATTGATAAGAGAAACTTGCGATAAAGTTTTAATACAACAAATAATCTTTTCTCCATCAACAGGATAAAGAGTTTTCAAAATCAAAACAAAGCAAAAGTCCAAGTATAGATACTTTAATTGTGGATCTTAAGAAACTGATATTCAGCTTTAGGACCATGTATGAAATACCTTTACAAAATATTCACTGTCAAGTCCTCATCTGTCCTTCCCAATCTTTTGGGAACAGGTGCAGAACTTCAGAAAGAAAAAAACTTCATCCTACGATACCAGAAAAACCTTCACCATAAAATGAAGATGGAGTTCTTTATAGCTCCAACATAGCTTTCATTCCATGTTGAGTTCCAGTGAGCTTGCATCATTTCACATTCAGTTGTTCACTTATTGCTTCTATATTGGAAAGAAAATCAGATATGAGAAAGCTTTACTTTGCTAATGCCAAGCAAAGCTTGAGGTAAAATTAATTACTAAATACCAACATGGTTAACAAGATGATGATGTACAGAACTCATTTCTTTTTTTCTTTTTTTTTTTTGGCCTGTCCCGTTTGGCTCTTTTGCCATCAGAATTGTTGTCTAAAGGCAAAGAAAGATGCCCAACGGATTTACTTTACCAAACTGACCATCCCAGCCTTGCCGTAATGGTCCATTTGATTCACCTTTTATTGCCCAGAGCAATTGATCTGATGTGGTGGCAGAGGCTGTATCAAGACTAATGTAATCTAATAGATAATTTCTATATTGGTTAGAATTAAGATTATTTTTATTTTTCCAGTTCATGAGGACTGTTTTCTTGGCTATGCATAGGGCAGTGAAAACCATATGGGCTATATTCTTTTCTGAAGTGACATTATCTAAGCTGCCCAACAAACACACTAAGGGGGAAGTTGGAATGTTACATTTCAGACACTTCGATAAGTCTTCACATATCTCGCGCCAAAACTTCTGAACTGGTGGACAGAACCAAAGAGCGTGGATATAATTGTCCGGTGAATTGGTTTGGCAGTGTGAGCAGTTGTTGGTAGACGTAAAGCCCATCTTGAACATCCGATGACCTGTATAGTGCACTCTATGTAATATTTTGTATTGAATTAATTGAAGACTGGGATTTCTAATTAGATGAAAGGTTTTTAAGCAAATCTGAGACCAGAAGTTTAGGTCTAAGTTAACTGATAAATCCGCTTCCCATTTTGCAATAGGAAGTGATATTGATTCATCTGTTTTAGAAAGCATTCTGTATATTTTGGATAGTAATTTGGGGGGTTTAAGAGTAAGAAATTGAACCACACTTGGTGGTGTTTGTAGTTCAACATGACCCGGTTTAAATTTCTTTTTTACTATGGATTTAATTTGTTGATATTCTAAAAATCTTTTCTTGTTGATCCCATATTGTGTAACTAGTCCGTCAAATGAAATAAATTCTGTTCCTTCTAGTATATGTTCTAAATATTTGATTCCTTTATCACTCCAATCTGAAAAGTTTATCATATTATTGTTTTGTAATATGTCAGGGTTGTTCCAGATAGGTGTACGTTTGCATGGGATTAATGAAGACGCCGTCAATTTTAGAAACTCCCACCATGCTGTCAGAGAAGAGCTGATGTTGATGCTTTTAAAGCATTCATGTCGTTGGATGTTTGAGCTGATAAATGGTAGGTCTGAGATCTCTAGATTATTGCAGAGTGCTTGTTCTACATCTAGCCAAGGTTCATCTAAGAGGGTGTGTTTTAGCCATCCTGAGATAAACTGAAGCCTGTTGGCTAAGAAGTAGTGCTGAAAGTTAGGCAGTTCTAGTCCTCCTTTATCCTTGGTCTTTTGTAGTGTTTTTAAGCTTATACGTGGGGGTTTATTTTTCCAAAGGAATTTGGACATACATGAATCTAGAGATCTGAACCAATCTTGTGGCGGTTTAGTTGGGATCATTGAGAATAAATAATTTATTTTTGGTAAGACCATCATTTTTATAGCGGCAACCCTTCCCATGAGTGATATGGGTAGAGATTTCCATCTAGCCAGATCATCTTCTACCTTCTTTAAAAGTGGGATATGGTTTAATTTAGTTAGATCTGCAAGCTTGGGAGAAACATTAATACCTAAATATTTTATATTTCCCGATTGCAGTGGTGTAGAAGAGGAATTATGGAAGGAGCAATTAATCGGTAGGACTGTAGATTTTGACCAGTTAATTGAGTAATCTGATATTCTTGCAAAAGAGTTTATCAATTCAATCACCCCAGAGATATTGGTTTGTGAATTTTGGAGAAAGAGTAACACATCATCCGCATAAAGGCTGATTTTATGTTCCACGTTCTTGCATTACACTTACACTAACCTTCAGGTGTGTGATTAAAAGAAACAATCTGTGGTAAAGAATACCGCTGAGTAACGTATGAGGTGAAGAGAATTGCTTATGGAAATGAATCCTGTAAACCATTGATCTGACCTTCCTGCAATGGGCAATGAGCAACAATAAAATACATGTGTATAGAAATTCTGCTAGAAGAAGGCTTTTACAATCACAACTTCTAAATTCCTGACATACAGTTCTCCTACGACATGTTTTGATTCTGTGAGGTTAGATCTTCTACCATCTGTCCTCACTTCCACACATATCAGACAAATCACCAAGGGAATTTCTTTTGTGTCCCCTGGGTTACCAAACAACTTCTAAGGACTTGGGAGTGAGTTTATGGGATCATGTCTGCCGATCCTTTCTTGCAGATGGCGGATGCAGATGCCACAACAGACTTGTGCTGGATTCATCACGAGGAAACTACAGATATCAAACTGCATGTGAAAAACAGATCTGTCACAACTGTACCACGTCTAGAATTCTTCCTTTTGACCCAGTAAGCCCCGATTTTTTATTTACAATTTAGATTTCTACTACAAAAATGATCAAATGCCACAACTTTATATTGATAAGAGAAACTTGCGATAAAGTTTTAATACAACAAATAATCTTTTCTCCATCAACAGGATAAAGAGTTTTCAAAATCAAAACAAAGCAAAAGTCCAAGTATAGATACTTTAATTGTGGATCTTAAGAAACTGATATTCAGCTTTAGGACCATGTATGAAATACCTTTACAAAATATTCACTGTCAAGTCCTCATCTGTCCTTCCCAATCTTTTGGGAACAGGTGCAGAACTTCAGAAAGAAAAAAACTTCATCCTACGATACCAGAAAAACCTTCACCATAAAATGAAGATGGAGTTCTTTATAGCTCCAACATAGCTTTCATTCCATGTTGAGTTCCAGTGAGCTTGCATCATTTCACATTCAGTTGTTCACTTATTGCTTCAAAGCTTGAGGTAAAATTAATTACTAAATACCAACACGGTTAACAAGATGATGATGTACAGAACTCATTTCTGACAAGAGCTCCCAAATCACAGCTTTTTTTAGTCACACGACGACATTTTGTATTTGGGGACGTTTTCAAATTAACAGCTGCTTTACAACCTTTTAAGTAAAATATTCGCGATAACACCTCGGACACATTTATTACCTCTCATTATAGCCACGAGCCATATCTCATCAGTGGATGTAATTTGTCTGTTGGAGTGCACGCCCAGCATTGGCATTCAGGCTCTGTCAGACCTTTTTAATTATTGAAAAAATGCTTTTTAATATGGCACTTTATGAAATATAATGTTTTGATTAATTGGATTTGCCGGTTATAATGTAGACTGCCAGGGGTAAAGCAAAGGCAAGCGAGCACATTTTGCTGGTCGACTGCGCTGTAAAAGTGTCTGGCCCAACATATAAAGAGTCAAGTAAAGGCCAGATCATCCTTTACATCCTATAGCCATATTCATAGATTCCTGTTCACCTAGGGCCTGTCGTTTTTTATCTTTCACCACAGGACTGATCTGGGACCTGAACCTCAAGATGTGCTGCAAGGCTGCTGGGAGTCAGGTGATGAATTCAAAACTGAAATTAAAAATTAATATTCCACGTCGTGACTCTTTAACACCACCAAATTCTACATATCAATCAGCCTCTGCTGGTATGTTTTCTCTCTGCTTTGTTTACAGACTTTTGCGTCCTGAATTATGATTCCAAAAAGGCTTTATTGGGGGAAAGAAAAGCACAGCCAGTAAGCTGCACTGTAGGTAATGTAACATGAAAAAAAATCAAATGTGCAATAACGTAGAAGAGACAGCTGAAGAATCCAAGAGCTTTTGAAGCCAGGAAGAGTGACAGAGCGAGAGAGTAATACAATTCTCCAAATCTGTATCAGTGGATGATTAATTAATTTTTGTTGAATGATCTGTCCTAGTCTTATGAGATATCAGTTTCCATTTCTTTTACACTTTTGCAGAAGATCTCAAGAGACTGGTAGTTCAAAAGGAGGTTCAATTTAGAGCTCCCATTGGAAACGGCTTCAAAAAGTCTTTGCCATACATCGGGCTTTGATGTGTTTTAACTGTCATAATCTCAGTTCAGAAATGGGGAAAATAAATGCGGTCCATTGTAAACGCTCTCTTTTTTTTTAATACTTGAGCTACATCTTTCCTGACATTTCTGTCTCTATTTTGATTGAATCACAGCTATCTCCTGACCTCCATCAGACTGCAGCAGGAAGGCAGCCTGATGTCAAAGGCGGGTCATTTATTAATCAAAGGAAAGATTGATTTCCTGTCATTTATTCCACTTTTTTTTGAAACTAGCGGTTGTCTTTGGCTGGTTTGGCTGGTGCTGCCCCACACATTATTTTCTAATAAGCGGCGCATTTCGATATACGCATTTGCAGGTAGGTGATAGCTGTTTATTCAAAAGCAAACTGAACTTGAAAAGAGGATATAACCTCGAGTCAGAACTCTGGAGGGGTGGACTAAGATTGAAATTGGTCTGACTCTCCCTCTCTTTTTCAAATTGAGGGGCCATTGTAGTACGTCAAACAAAAGGGTTTTATCAGAGGCTCTTAATGTAACCCCTCCCCTCGCTCTCTTGGCCACCAACTCGTTCTTCTCTTCCTCTCTTTTCTCATTCATTTATTCCACTGTGTGTGGAAATAGGCTGGGCAACAATTAATTTCAGAGTGAATTCAGGCAGGATCTATTACCCCTCTCTGCCTCTATTGCTCTAATGGAAATCTATTTCACTTCTCTTTTGTGTCCAATATAATTTAATGCCCATTTTATTAATGGCCTGAAATAATTACGGAAGGCTTTTGTGATTCTTGAGTATGTTTCATTTAATTGTGTAATAAATGTCTAATCAGAGCTCCCATCTGAAGCCATTATGGCATTAAAATTAACAATTACGCCACAAATGTCTTGGTGAATGCGTTGGGGTCTATAGAAATCGTTGCTGATAACAAGACACATATAAATCATTCATGAGAATTTTTTCAGAGAAAAGCGGTCTGAGAGATAGGAGGATGGGAGGGAGAAAAAAGAAGTGGAGGAAGAAAAGAGGAGAAGAAAGAGGCTGAGTTTTCTTTATTCCATTGAAAAACGGGGATGGCCAAAAGATAGGGCATTCTAAAACTGTGTCACCCTCTCCAGTCCCTTTCTTCCCCTGTCTCTCTCTATCTCCCTTTAATTTGCCTTCCTCTTTATTTTTGAAGTGACAGATTTCACTTTGGGAATTCATTAACCGTTAACTTGGGCGATAAAATATCTATCAGGCCCTCTGCCCGGTTCCTTTGCTAAGCTGCGTGGCACTTCGGTTCAACGTTGTGGGTGACCGAAGGCAATTAAAGAGGCTTCACACTCTCTCACTCTGCCAGTGTCACTTTCCCTGTGAAAACAGGAAGGCTGCTCAACGTACCAGCAAGAATTGTTTTCTTAGTAGCCAAGTATACAAATTTCATGGTATGGGGAAACTCCATCTGCCACGAAAAACCCTCATCAGTTCCTCCGTGTCATTTCCGAGCTAATATACTACAATTGGTTTTGGTGAATCTATTTTAATAGCATAAGGTTTTGGCCTTCTTTGTTCTCTATTACCATGATGCACAAAGGACCTCCCCGGGCAGCGGATTGCACCCTGGTCCTAACCAGACTCTTTCAAGTGACAGACTTGAGGAAGGGACTTTGATGTAGATGATGTCTCGTGTTAATAAGAAGGTTGATTTGATTCTCAATTGAACGCACCCCTTTGAATCGAGCAATCTTGGATAAGTTGGTTGATATCACCCATCTCGGTCTCCGTCCCATCTGAGCGCAACAAACCGCAGCTACTGGAGAGCCACTCAGTCACAGAGTTCCAGCACAGAATGAATACAACTGAACAAAATGATTCGATAGCTCAGACAGACTGTTACTATAAGAACTGTATGTGCACTGCAGTTTCATATAAAGCTTCAAAGACTAAAGAAAACCAAAGTAGGCAGTTGTTTTAATCGTTTGCTGCCAACCATTCTTTCTATTTTTAGTGGTTTCATTTTCTGTATTCTCTTTTTACTGCTATTCTTCTTCTTACCATCAATGATCTTTAATGTATAGCTAATAAATATGATTTTAAAGGAGTGAGGCTGCAGCGTGTCCAAAGAAGTTGTTTTGCTAAGTAAAATGGAAACATACATAAACAATGGTGATTTGTAATCATTCCAAAATGTGTTTAAACTTGTAAATCTGTAGAGAAAACATCAAACTGTAATCTTCATTATAGCTGCCAGGCTCAGTTGCAAGCGCGGCTGACAATGTAGCCTATCTGCAGGTCAGAGCTGTGCCTTGTTAAAGGCATTTGGTGGAATATGGAACAAAATACCCAACAAAGAAGGCTGTGAAGTGTTGATGAAATCCTAAAACAAGGAGGAATGGAAGAAGACTTTTCTTTCAAAACTGCCACATTTGTCTCGCTTCCACGGGGCTTACAGAGTGTTGTTAAAACAGGTGGTAAAACAACACAATGGGAAACATGGCCTTGTCCCAACTTGTAGCTAAAAAAAACCCGGACCAAATAAAATTTCTGATTCAACTGTGGCTTTTCACAAGTTTCAGTGAAACTATTTTTTTATTAACATTTTAAAGAACATCCCAGCATTTCTGGAACAAAGTGATCTCGCTACAGGACACATTTCCTTGACCTTTTATTGTCCAATCACAGAATTACTCAGCACAATTCAAGTCAAACCAATAAAATGATTTGAAGTACAAACTGTAAGTAATCAGTGAGATAAAAGGACGTGGCTGCTGTAACCCAGACCCTTTCATTTGTATATTGTTTGCAGTGTGCTGTATGCAAATGAATTTGAAGCAAACAGTAATTAAATTATAATTAGATTTCGAAACATTCACCCTTAAGTTAAGGCTTTAAAGTGTGTCTTAAAGATCTGCCCACATCAGAAGCAATGAGAAGCAGGGCGATTGTGGCTCAAGAGTTGGGAGTTCGCCTTGTAATTGGAAGGTTGCCGGTTCGAGCCCCGGCTCGGACAGTCTCGGTCGTTGTGCAAGACACTTCACCTACCGCCTACTGGTGTTGGAAAAATCACTATCATCATTTAATTCTATGTATTCCCATTTTTAAAAACAAATGTATAAGGGAATGAGCGCAAAACAACAGCCACACCGTAAACTGATTCCTGGGGTTGTGGAACTGCTTTGCTGGGTTAGTGATCCAGCTCCATGGGCCTGACCTTGACCACACACTACACCTGAATAATGGTCTATGACCAACAAAAGGAGAAAAGAGGCAGTCTTTGCATCTTTGTCAACTTCCAGCTGAGCACTAACCGGCCCAAAAATAAAAAAGTAAAAATGATTGTGCTGGTTTTTCAATTTGAATCTGACAATTCAAAATAAAATTTGACAAACCTGGAGCATTGGAGAGCACCTTGAGGTTCAGTATCTTGCTCGTGCACACTGGAGCAGCAGCCAGGGACTGAACTGCTAACCTTCTGAAGGGCTGCTCTACCTCATGAGCTGCAGCTACCCCATTTCAATGCAACATGAGTTCTGTTCTGTGGAATAACAATGCATATACAGAAAACACATGTTGTGTTAGCTTTCCGCCATCTGCAGGGATGCACAGATACTGAATCGCCTAAAAGCCTAAAAAGTTCAAGAAACAAAATGCTTCTGATCTTTTTAGTATGGATTCTTGTTAAGGTTGTCTTGGTATCATGTTTAAACTCATCGAGTAAGTCTAATTTTTCAAGACACAGAGTTAACAATGTGAAAGTGCAAGTTTAACTGCAAACCTAACAACAACCAAAATGAGCTCTGAAGTGCAAAGCTGAATCTAGTCTCCTGGCTGACACACTTGTGATCGGCTCCACTGCCATCCCTTCAACCTCCTAATGTGGACTGTAGCTCTTTAAAATGGGGTTGTTATCTCTGGGCATCCAGTACCGCCATGGCGGGCAACAGTGACAAAGAACACCTCGTACGATCTCTGTATCTCTGCGAATCCAGCCGTGCCTGACAGGCCAGCTGCATTTGACGGCCTGCATGTGAACGCCTTGGAATGTTCGGGATTAAACTTACATTCACCTTTAAATGCAAATGTTGAGCAGACCCTTCCTTATAATAACCAAAGATCTATAGCTGTACTGAACATTTTAATGGTTTTAATATTAAATGACATTCCTGAACATTTACATTAACATTAAGTACTTAAAGTAAATTATCAAGTACAGAAAACTTTAGCAGTTTAAAATGTTTTAAGTAAACAATGGTAAAACACACAGATAAGGGGTAATATACCTCTGACATCAGACACTTAACTAGACTTTCACCTGTGCAACATAGCGACTAAACAACAATCAGAATGATCTGTTCTTTCTCAAAGTATTCCACAGATTTTTTAAGATGTTGAAAGCATTTTGTATGAGATCCCCTAAATACTAAACAAAGCACAATTTTTAAAAACTTGAATGCAACCTGCAATGAAAACCCATCGTTGCCTAAAAGATGCAAAAAAAAACAGAACTTTTATATTAAGAGAATTATTTAAGGAACAAAAATAGATTTTTAAAAATATATATCCTATAGTTTTTCAAAACTTCTCTT
Source organism: Mchenga conophoros (assembly GCF_057382185.1). NCBI lineage: Eukaryota > Metazoa > Chordata > Actinopteri > Cichliformes > Cichlidae > Mchenga > Mchenga conophoros. The sequence goes on along the minus strand of NC_140547.1, from coordinate 14,396,101 downwards.
GTATTCTGCATGCATTTCTCACCTGTTCAATGAAAAATAAAAACATTTTCAGCAAGTTCTATTAGTCCTACTTTGTACTATTATTGTATGATTTTTGATATAATGAAGTTACATAGAAATAACATGAAAAGTTCATTTTCCATGTTATCATAAAGCAGGAAATGACTTCTCTTTTAGCTTTTGAAGTTTCACCCTTTTGACTTTTCTTCAAAACAATATTTCAATATTACTCTTAACATCTAAATTTTGAAAAATACACTTAAAATAAAAATCTTAATGTGGCTATAACTGCCTGATGCAGTGTAACTTGAACTATAGAAAATATATTGTGTTTGGAACAATCCAATATAAAAGCTTCTTTATTACTGTATTATAATACAATAATAAATAAATTTATAATACAATTTTGATGATTTGTATTAATTTATTTTGCTTTGTAATTGTCATCGTGTCAAAGTTTGTTACTGGCAGATAAAACTTGGAAGATCTTTAATAACAATGCTTCATCATCATTTTTAACAGTCGTAAAAAATCAAAGGTTTGGACAGCTGAGCCTTCATGTCTGTGTTAGCACAACGCAACAATCCTCCCAGGAGTGGACATCCCAGCAAAAGCACCTCCAGGCCAGACTGTGCAATGCTGAAAGAAACTGGAAAAAACCCAAGAGCAACAGCTCAAACTCAACAGGCCTCGGCTATCATGTTAAACGTTAAAATCGTGAAAATTAATATGGCTCGTTTGGAAGGGTAGCCATAAGAAAGCCTCTAGAACTGGTGGTGGGACAGGCTTGCAAAGTTTCATCTGAACAAAGAACAAACCACTTCTGTACTTTGACAAAATGTCCTTTGGACAAACAAGATCAAAGAGGACATGTTTGCACAGCGGCACGCTTGGAGAATACCAAACACAGGATAAGGCTGAAAAATAAAAGAATCAAGGTGCTGCAATGATTCAGTCAAAGTCCAGACCTTACCCTGATTGAAATGCTGTAATTGGACCTTAAGAGAGCTGTGCATAAACAAAAACCTCAATAACTCAATGAAAAGACGCAAAAACGTAAAGAAGACTGGGCCAAAATGTTTGCGTAACAATGTGAGAGGCTGATAAAGAAAATTATTACTTCAAGTTATGTTACTAAATGTGGTTCCGCAAGCCACTGAATCACGTGGTGGACTCCTGAATGTTGATCTAAAACGTGTGCATGCGCCAACTGTTGTTTCTGTATCATGTCCAGCACATGTTTGTATGGTTTTCTGACATACCTGAAAAATGTGCACTGATCCAGCACAACTCTTTCACAACCATTTACAGCCATTCCTCTCAGCCTTTCTTCTTCTTTTGCCCCACCATAAAAATAAAAAAGTATTCCCTCAAGTTGAAAAAACACAAATAACAAAATAGAGCTTATTGCTATTAAATGTGAACTATGCTAACGACTGTGGAAAACTGCGGGTGAATTTGAATGAGGACGAACACTGAGAGACAAACAGCAAAGCAAACACAAATTGCTATCAGCATCTCAGCTTTTTGCTACATTTCTCCTGATTAGGCTTTCCTTCAGCCAGACAGATCTCCTCTTTAATTATGCATTTAACTGATGTGCAAATTAAACTTGGCTTTTTCACAAAGACACTTGTGTTTTTGTGATCACACATCGCACCTTTCCCCCTCCTCTTCTTCCAGCCAATTTAATTCCAAGCTTCAGATTTCATGGCCAATTTTATCTCGCTCACTTTCAAAGAGTCCATCATCAATTCTTCACAACTTTTCATGTCCCCTTTCTCTGCAGATTCACTGCGAAATTGCCCATTCAGGTTAATAAATAACTGTGACTGCTATAAATTTATGGCAACACCCAACACTTTGAACATGCATTTGAAATGCTGACCTCCAGCAGCAATTAGTCTTAGTTTTTGTTTATCCTTTTCAGAAATCACACAGCACTTTTCACTCTTCATTTTACTCTCTTTGTTAGCATTAAATGACTGAATCAGCCTGCGCCCACAGACAACAGCTAGTCAGTTCTTTTCCTTACACACACACACACCAACTTTACATTCAAAAGGTAAACAGTTATAAGAATGCTTCGAGCAGTAAGAAGAGCTTTCAAAAGCAACACTAATGACTGTAAAAAAAAATTGTTTAATCAGATATTTGAAATTTCATGTTTTTCCCAAAACACAACACGTGATCGGCAACAGCATCGATCGAAGACTGTATATCAAAGATGGATGTAGCTTTGCTGTAACAGCAGCTTAATCAGGCATTTGTTCTAATGGCCATCAGGGGAGCAACTCCTCTGGCTCCAAAAAGGTCACACCGTTTAAAAAAGACCTTACTGTCTACTTCATTATTGGCTTTAATTACAATTTCCATGATGACTTTATTTGCTGTAAATAAGGTCTTACTTAAAATGTAATCAAAAAGAAGTCCAATTATACAGAACTGTATCAGGAACACAACTCGCTTAGCTCGCTTAAACTGTGATTTCAGCAAATATTTTTTTGATTAGTTTATGGTAGCAAGCAAGGCTGTTTGTCAGTCAGATACATTCCTTCCTCATTTCGCCTGTGTTCGCTGTCTGATGTCTCTGAATGCATTTAGTAAACATCTTTGGCAATAACAAGAAGAAGAAAAAGAAGGAAATAATTTATCATGGCAATAATTTGTCAAATATAGGTGTTATTTTATCAAATGTGAGGAAAAAATATATAGCATTATTATTTTATGTATGTATTTAAATATATTCCTTTTATATCTATCATTTATACTGTCATTACATTGTAATAACAAGGTTTCTACCCTCCCATTATTGACAGGACCTTGATGAACATGATACAAAAAAAGTTTTGTTTATGAGGTTTATTTGCCATTTTTGATTTCTCAATCAGGTAACTGAACACTGTCACATGTTTGTCTGTCTTTATTACAGACAACTGACTTATTTTGTTTCTTTCGGTAATGCTACCCTATACTTCTGGTCAGAGTAATTAAGATAAAAACAATATCTTTATGACATTTAGTCACACAGTCTGAGTCCTTTTCTTTGTCTTTAAAGACACCATGGGCTATAATTGGAGACCATTGCACATCATCTCTCGGCTGAGAGGGTAAATGAGGGATCCCTAGACTCCAGGATTACCCTATTATTGAGAAGACGTTCCACTAAGCCTCCACCACTGACACATATTCCTGTTCTATGGCCTATTCACTTTGAAATATGTCTTGTCAGGGAGGCTTACAGAAATCTGCATAATCCTTTTTCATCACAATTAAAGATACCACTGAACAATAAAATTGCTTGCTCTCTGGTTTGTTTCATGTTGCTCTGAGAAAAAAAGGTGAGGAAAAGGCAGCTGGGTGTCGCTGAGAGTTGCAAAATGCTGGGGTGAGTTTTGTGTTGGCATAGAGCACGGAAGGAAGGAGCCTGATAAACATCCAGCCGACCTTTACAAGTTTACAGGAGACCTTGTGAAACAGAAGGCGAAAAGGTTATTCCACTGTGCAATTTGTCGTGAAAAACGGTTTTAAAGAAGAAATGTGTTATAAACTAATGTTATTAAAATGTAGTTGAAAGAAAAATGAAAACCCGGTGGAGAACTCTTTCAAGAGGTTCAACAGAGAATGAAAGATATACTTGAGGTTTTAATTCATGTGAAAATTTGATTAAAATGATTTAGTGGCCCAGTTAATAACCCTGCAGTATTTGTAACTGATGAGAAGGATTTACTGGGTGAATTGGAACATTTTGTTTCCTTTACTTGTCCTTTTGTGTTCTGAAGAAGACTTTATTTGTAGACGTAAATTGCCGCGGATTGAAAAGAAGGAGAGAGTTGTTGTTTTGGTTTGTTTGTTTCTTTTTATTTGTTTGTTTGTAATTATTATTATTATTATCATTTAAAATCAATAAAGATACTCTCAATTAAATATTTCTTTTGCCTTCCCACCTGTCTGCAGTAGTCGTATAGTACGAATGACTAAAATTTAAGACAAGACAAACAGGGTATGAACTCAGGATAGGTTCTCTTGAATGTAATCCTCACAGCCATAATCTTTAATTTCCTTCAAGCTATAGTGGTGACTACATGATGCTCTGTGACATAAATGAAATTTGAAATCGTTCAGAGTGACAGATTACTCATATTTAGTCAGAATCCAGTATTTGCTTTGGCACCACTTAAATTCCATTTGTTACAAATGACAGTAATTAACCTAATGTTGAGAAAATATAGCTTATTCATCACAATCTGTCAAAGGCTTCATCAAACCCATGTGATGAAGCACATGTTCTCATTTCAATTATGTTATGAAAGTGCAGGTAGGCTTTGGGGAAAGTATGGAAATTCATCAAATAGAAAGAGATTGAAAGCGACATGAAAACCAACATGGCACATCGATCCCATATGTTCCAGATAAAAGTGGAACGGCTACTTTGCTTAGTTGTTCGCCTCGATCGATCGAAACAATAAAACTAGTGATGAATGATGAGCGGTGAAGAACACTCATCATATCAATAAATTTAAAGGTTATGCTGGGAAACCTTGGGTCCTGGGATTCATTTGGATTCTTAGCAGAACAAGCACTCAGCCCTGAAGGCACTGACACTCCCTAACAGCAACTGTTTCCCCAACAATACGTCCCACCCTACATAATAACCTGATCAGGTGCAGCATAAGTAACATAACAAAGAGCCTGATTCACTGACACCCAAAAATAACTTCGATCAAGTCATCTCTCATAATGCAAGGGCAAAAAGATCAGTCGATCTACAGCTACGCAAGTACGGCAGCATGAGCAGGTGTCTGAAAGTAGCTGTTCGGATCACCAAGAAAGCCTTAAACTAAAGTCAAGATTCTGTACTAAACAGTTTGAGGCAGATACTGTTACACTGTTAACTTTGAGGCTAAATAGTTTTGAAGGAAACACCATGTTGACCACCAGTTTTTCCTAGTTGCAAGGAGGTTGCTGGCCGGTAGCGTGACTGAGCAATAAGGGACTGGCTTGTTCACATTTCTGAAATTGTATTTCTTGTAGAGTTTATTTATGCAAAGTAATGTCATTTTTCACTAGTCACATACTGTGTTTTAGGAGCTCTTACACACGGCCTGCAAGCTTGCATTCTCTGGGGTGTGTATCCATTCACAGCTAAGACTCTCACGAAACACTGAATGTGTCTTGAGGTTGGGTTGCGGTGAGCTATTGAAGTCTGTGCAGGAACTGGTTTGTCTTCCTCCCTGTGTGACAGCAGCGAGTGTATGAAGAAGTCCTTGCACTTAGACTCTGCAGGCCTGACACCAAAACATGACCTTTGACATCCGAATTCTCCTGCTTTCCTGTGACCTGTAATGAAAAATTCAAAACCCGCCTCGGGGTGTCAGCCACGTTTATTCAGGCTGTACTCCTGGCATCCATTCTATGAGTCTATAACCTTTTTAAAGGACTAGTAGCAGTGAAGTTAACAAGTAAGACACAGTCCGCAGACTGCTACAGGATTATTTGAAGTACAGTGCATTGGGGAGGGCACAGGGAGAAGGGCAAGCATAATCTTGCTCAGAATGCCCAAAAGCCCGGGTTTTACATCTGTCGCTTCTTTCATCTCTTGAATCCGTATTCTCCGAGTCCTTACCTACAGTATGAGGTCAGCTGGTGTCATGACAGAAGCACGGGGCCTTCTCTGTTACCACTCCATACTCCTCCACCTTCAACGTGTCTCTCAAAATGTGCCTCTGCAGAGCTCCACAGTGCTTTTGGTATTCTGTTTGCTTGTTACATGGTAAGTCATTGCCATTAGCTTGTGGACCCTCAAAATAAATGTGAATGTATGACCTGCGGTCACACATTATAGGTTTAGTGTTCACATATGCGTTGACATATGTTGCTAGAAGTATAGTTATTATCCCCCTAAGCTTGTTTCAACAAAGTAAACGAAATGATCCTGTGTACATTTTTATTATATGCTCCATCTATCCTCATGTGAGAAGTTTACTTTGGGATTCCCTGGATTGCCCTGGGAGGCAGATTGAGAAAGACTGATATGAAACGTACGCTGCTGTAATAAATCTATAACAGGCTACGCTGAAGCTAACACAAATAAACTGGGTAAAATACTCTTATCTCCGAGCCTTGAACTTGAACCGGTTACCAGTGGCAGCAATAAGCTGGACTAAGATCAGGAGCAGCAGCACTTAAGAATGTGAATCATCAACTATCTGTCGGAATTTTGAATTCTTCCATAGGTTTCTATGGGCAACTGTGGCAACCCAGTTCCTGCAGTCTGTATGCCGAAGTGTCCTTGGGAGAGATACTGAATCCTTTGATGCTTTACTCAGGATGTGAGCATGTGATAGATAGGCATTTCCAGATCAGCGTCCCTTAGACCTGGAAGCTACATCCATCTATGAGATACAGTCTATCTATCTATCTATCTATATTTATACCTTTATCTATATCTTTCTATCTGTCTGTCTAGTCTATGTATGGGCTGAGTCCAGACAGGATTGTTGTTAAAATTAACATGTTACAATAAATCATCTCCTTGAAGTTTTTCTTGTTTGTTATTAAATTTGATTAGCTGTTATTGCTTTGTGCTCGTATAAAGGATGTGCAGATGTGCGAATATTATAGAAAAATCTCAACTCTTGATTCCTACAGAGAAAGGAAACACTGATTGTTGCTGTGTGGGCATTTTATTAATGGCATAGGTTGAGTCTACTTGTTCCCCAAGAAGGGAAATGCACTCTAAATCAATGAGTGATCATATTATTGCATGGTATAATAAAGTAAGTATTCCTTTTTGTCTCCATTGCCAGAATAAACAGCAATCGATCAACAGAATAGACAATAGAGGTCTGTTCTATTCTGTTCTATTCTATTCTGTTCTGTTCTGTTCAATTCTGCTGGAGTATCAATGATAAAATTCTTTCTTTGCCATTTCAATTATGTTTTATATAAGAGCATGTGCTATTTAAGAATATAGCTATACTTCTATGCTATGTGTACATGAAAAAGATTTTCTGGCATGCTGGTATGTTATGAATAGCAGGATGCCCTGATGGTTTCAGCCAGCATGCTTTTCTAGCCATTTTGACCCACATCCCTCTCCACAGCACAGTATGTTGTATATGTTGCAAGAGAACACAAACAGATGATTTAAAGGATGTAGCCAGATCATTTTTTTTACTTACAATTTTATGCCACAAATAGTGAGGTCAAAGTTCAAGGCTCAATGTTGTGATGCAACGGTATGTTCCAGCTATACGGATCCTGGATGCAGTGCTACTGTGTACAGGCAGTATTCATTTTGGAACATTGGGAACGTGTAATTGCACTTTACACTGCAAAGTACCAGTGTGAAATCATATCAAATCTGTTATCTGATATATAATAAAGCAGATAAGCTCATAGGTAGGCTGCACTGTTTTTGAAGCACCACACATGGCGAAGACTGTAAAGTGTATTTTGCTCATACTTTTAGCACTGACTATCTCCATTGTCTGTGTTGTTGTGTCAGGACCATTGCTCATGCATTATTTTAGTATGAATGCAGTTTCGGGCACGTGCAAGTACAGATTTAATAGTTACCTTGTAACACAAAGCTTTTCTAACCAACCCTTCAGTCTAACCTCTCTTTGTGAAATCTCAAATAGTACAAACTTTGAAGTTGTAGTATTTCTGCCTGCAATCTGCCACCCTCAGGTCTTGCAAATTGCAGTTCTTGTTTTGTTGTCGACAGTGTAATCCTTGAAAGTAAAGCTAATTATCTTCAGAAGCATGTCTTCCAAATACCAATTTGTAACTGTCTCTGCAGCTGGGTGGTGTCTAGAAGGGATACAGGAGATTTCAGGAGGTAATCTCCACTCGTGCTCTATTCTGAATGGCTGCTGGTGGCTTTGGTTCAGAGGGGATGTGAAACTGAAGAGAGAAAAAAACCACAGTATTTTATTTATCTGCCAGCTAAAGAGAGATTGTCAGAACAGGTGTCAAGGTGTCACAGCTGCTGTCAAGCCCAAAGTGAGTCATGAGTCACAGGCATTGAAATTAAAGTAGAGTCACAAGTCTGATTAAATTTGAGGAGTCGAGTATGAAGTCCTCTAATTTCTGAGTCTGGGCCATATGGAGCGATTTTACATCAGTTAATGAGAAACCTGAAGCAGTCTATAATGCTTTTGCCACAATATTAGACTTATGGAGTTTAAGAGTATTGGAAAAAAAACACGTGTAAATAAGCCCCATAAGAAGTAACATCAGAAAAGATCATATCCAAAGCCAGGGAAGAGGCTTTGTTATACATAACAAAAAACATTTTTATGTGTCGATCATTTTTATTATGTTTACCTCCCTTAATTTATGCTTAATTTATGCATTATGTGTTCTTGTAATAAGTGACTGCACGTTTGTCTGTACCATTTTATACACACCAGAATTCTGAGATAATTCTGACTTTAATCTCAGAATAAAGTCAGAATTATTTCAGAATTCTGGAAAAGAGAAAAACGTGCCCACGTTTTCCCCCAGTGGCACTAGTCCTCTTCCGTAATAGTAATACTGTTTTTAAATAAAATAAAATTTAGTGTGATTCCAACTTGAAGCTACAAGCTGAATATGTTGGATAATAACAAGGTAGGCCCAGCATAAAACAATCTCCAGTTTTCATCCATCAAGTTGTATTCAAAAAGTCTTTAAACTATTGATTAAGGCAATAAACCCACCAGGAAAGCATTTATTGAGAGAAGAGTCGTTTTCCCAAATCAACAGTCAAACTTCTTTTTCTATTTCCAGGTTTATCCAATCACGTTCCTGACATCCAGTCACCCGATATCCGCCACACCTTATCATCCCCTCTCTCCACACCCTCTCTGTCTTCCTGTGGGCTCACTTCAACATGACTTAGCACAAAATCGAAACTTTAAAATCACTTCATTACGACACGACATCTCGTTAATTCAGTAACATTAATACTTTTTCTCACATAAAACGTTTGCATTTCTCTTATTAAATCATGTTAAATGTTAAAACCAAACTTTCTCTGAATATTTGCTTAGTCATTCACACCAAGCACTGCAGACCTCAGACGAGCTCGTTTATGGCTATGAGCCATGTTTACATTCCCTGCTGGTGCAAAACAAGCCCACACACACACACACACACACACACACACACACACACACACACACACACACACACACACACACCAAATCACAGTAAAAGGTCAGAAGGTCAGGTATTACAACCATTTCATTTCACTTTGGTTAAAAAAAGGCGATTTACTATTAGCAATGCACATACAGATCAACTTTATTATAGCACTCTGTATCATTTAACACGTCAAAAGGATAAATATTACGTCCTTCTATTGCACCTCTGGATGGGGCTGAGCTGAGGGATCTCAATCTCATTGACTCCCTGCTGACTATTAAAAAAGACACAAGCTTAAGGTTTATCAGCATCACTTTTAAGACCCAGAGGCCAGGTCTAGTTTTAAAATACTCCACGGTTCCAGCCTGGACTAACTAACTCAATTGAACGAGTCTCTAAAATCGAGGCTGTGTGCCCATAAATAAGTAATCTCATCTGTTGTTTGTGAAGTGCCTTTGCCACACAGCTATGTGTTGTTGTGGATGATGTGAGGTGTTTCCTCTGACCTGGAAGATTCACAAAGGGAGGTTGTCTGGGTGGATGTGTGGGTTGAACAAGCTTCAGCCTTCTACAAAAGATGGTTTTGCTTGTTTGTTTGTTTTTTGTTTCAAACAGAAAGTTAACGCTACTTTCAACCTTAACCACTCCAAAATCTTAACCGTCTATTGCTGTAACCTTGACATCAAAGTATTTTTGTTTGTCTCCAATGTGAAAATCAATCTTTCTACAAGAAAATAAACAAAACTCTAAACCCACAGCAACAAATTTCAGTGCCTGTACAGTTCTCTCAATCAAAATGTAACCAACGATTGTCGTGAGGTACAATAGGATGAGATCATGATATTACATACTATTATCTAGCATTACTCAAGCTGTTACGATGTTCACTAATAAGGAACTGTATTAAAGTCATATTGACATTATATTTACTTTTTGTTACTTCATCCTAATAGCTGCAGACATGGTTACCTAATGTAATGTTAATTTATAACATACCGCTAGCTAATGCTATGTAGAAGATTTATTTGCAGGATGACCCAGCACTGTAATCCATGGTCAAAGCAATCATACTGAACATTAATCTAACATTTGTGGAAAAAATAGCAACTACTAGGGATACTCTGCCACTGACAGGCAGGTGACTTCAGCTATGGAGCTTTCAACCAGACCTCCAGTCTTTCTTTAAACTGAGTTTTTACCCACTTAATCCTTTAAAGTGAACAGACAAGGAATAATATCTGTGCTGTATATCTTCCAGACCAGGAAGCTTATTCAGCAAGAGCTCCCATGGGTCCTATCAGGCGATAGGGACTGTGACCTATATGACTTTTCAGGTCAGATGACTTGAAGGATAAAACAGGTGCCAATTTACTTACATAATACAAAAAATAATGACAAAATACAGAACTTGTACAACAACATGTGGCTACCATTTCTAGTTGCAGAATAAATTTTTTTGTTGTTTGTGAAATATGATTCAAGGCCAACAACTGTACTTACTTGGTTAAATATTTGTGGTACTTATTTTTAATGTCACAGCGCAATGTGACAAGATCTTGATCATATCGACAAAATCCAAAAAAAGGGGTTGTTGACTTTTCTCAGTTGGAAACAGAAGAAGACAAGCGGAGGACCTTGATACTCTTTGTCTGTTTTACACACGACGCTCAGAGCCAATCAAACTCAACTGATGACTTTTGACCTTGATAAAAGGGACGCTGAACCCCTAAGGTCTCATAAGCTTTGTGTTGATGGGTCAGAGAGAGCGTTAGCTTAGCATATAATTAATGCTTAATAACCCCTGGTTGTTTGTCAACACTTTTCCCACTGTCTTTTTCCATGCCTTATAATCTTCAGAGTGCCTGCAGGCACAGCATTCGCTGATAACATCTTAAGCCTCTTGTTCCAATACCCTGGCCTGGCAGTAACAACACTGGCCAGTCACTCATTTACAAGCAAAGATAAATGCACAGTCCTTAATCTGTCTCCAGTTAGGGCTTCAGCAACACAACACAGGCCAGGCCCACGCCTTTCACTCCTCCTCAGGCTTAGCTGCTCCATCATCCCTGCTGCTGCCACGTAGGCTGCCTCCACTCTCACCTCTATCACCTGCCACACAGGTACCGGGTGATAAGCGCACACAGCCACAGAAATCTCTCCCAGTAATTAGGATGAATTTTAAATTTGACAGCTTTTGTGAAAAGCCATTATTTTAGCACTGCTGAAGACTTGCTTTGGAGTTTCTTTCTCTAGAAATATCATCTGGATGAATAAAACTAAGATTATTTGATCCAAACACTGAGTTAAAACACTAATCACTTAGTTGATTTAGCTTCATCAAATTGCCAAACATCATTTCAGTCTGTCAGTGGTGCAGATTTGATGTTTTCGTTTCATGTACACTAAAACCTATACATTATTCCACGGGTTAAGGGTAAAAGACATGTTAATAAAGATTTAAAGATTCAAAATTGTACATATTAAAGCTGCATAACACAATCGTGGATGTCTCCCGATACCACCAAACAAAAAACGATTAATTAGTCCTGCAGCCCAAGAAAAGAAAGTGAGAGTCAGGTGACAAGATAGTTTCAAGAACAAGTATATTAAAAAAAACATTATGACATAAAAGTATCTATACAAATATTTGCAATTATTTTCACTGGTATTTAATTTTCAACATTAACATCAACTTACAACAAGGAAAACTTAAGGTAAACCCCTTAACCTGACTCTTAGATAAGTTAATGTTATGAGGGAAAGATAAAGAAAGTGTGCCGTGGTATATTTGTGGTTAAAATGTGTCAATTATCTAATCACGGTGACCAAGTAATTATATCAATTAACTAAAATATTTTACCCAGAGCTCCATACCACTTTCATGTCTGTGTATTATGTGTAAAGGCTGGGCAAGGGTAGCTTATCATACAAACAGACAGCCTGACTCCATACTAACAATGAGCCAAGCGGCATCTCCAACTACTGACTTGTGTTTACTGTTTCTCTATCCTGCTAATATCAGGTTAGCCATACATTTACAAACAATATGCTAATCTATTTTTTTGTATGTTGAATAAAACTGTTGTTCCTCTAGTCGGTTTATCTCTCATATCCAGAAAAAGCCAAACACTCTTCACCGGACTCGAATTCCTCCTGTGTTTGATCGGTAATATTTCTGTTTCAGTCACTCTTGAGCTCAGGCAATTTAAAGTGTCAGGCAAGCACAACAAAATCACTGTCAGTGCCATATAATTATTGAGAAGAAAATAAAGAAATAATTAAATGTGAGTCAGTTACACAAGCTCATTAAAGCTTATGGTATCCACTCTATTTTCCTTTTGGTTTGAATGAGACAAAGAGAGAACAATATCCCATTAAAGGCTGTTTCCACATCCTATTCATTTGAATTGGTAGTGAAGTGTCAGTGTTTTTCTGTGGATTAAAGTCTGATAGCACTCACAGGAAGAATGATTCCCCCCGTTTGAAGACTTGTGAATACACACAAGGCAAGACAGACAGTGAGAGGCAGAGGAGAACAGACAGAAAGAGAGACTGAGTGAGAACAGATGAGTGGGAAATATAATGGAAGAATGCTTCTAATGCACTGTCTGTAGAGGGTGAATTAGGAGGCAAATGGTGTGATTATTGTGTGATGTGGTAGTGGTAGTGGCGGTGATGGTGGGATCTTGCCAGCCCCAGGATGCAGATAGAAACCACCAGGGGTACAGAAGGGGAGCAGGCAATTGTGATTTATGGGTAGCAGCGGGCTGATAAGGCAGCTCCCTTCATTTAATGCCTTATCGGCTGCGTTAAAGAAAGGCCACAATTTGCAGCATTCTTAAAAGCCCCAGATGTGACTAATCTCTGCAACCTTCCGCACAATCTGTCTCAGGAAAAAAACTATAGATCACTCACTTGTCTTACTGATCTCAGCCTCTTCTCCCTTTAGCATAACCACGGAAACGTGATGGAGAAAAATGTGCGTTTCAGCTCTGAAATAATATGCTAAAGCTGTACAAATAATAAATAAAAATTTAAAAAAATAACACTGCAACACTTAAACCATTAAACTAGAACTTTAATACGAAAAAAATAAATGTTTTTATAATAATTTGCAGATGCACATTATAGATGCTGTAAGAAAATGTGCCTGAATTATGTTTTATATAAGAAGCGTTCAACGTATCAGCACAGATGCAATGCCCTTATGAGCTGCTGTCATTTGTTGACATATGTGCGTACTCAGCTCGGTCGATACGATGCCTGAGAGGAGCTCCCGTGTTGTGGAGAGGCTGGTATTTTGATGGTCGTGACTGTATTAGCCAGTCCAGATGACTGCCTGGCTGTTAGCAGCCGCCTTATTTGTGCTATCAGGTGTTCATGAAGAGTGCCGATCATGTCAGGTCCCAGTTATGTGCAGCTCTTCATTCGTGAGACCTGGGATGTTGACTGGTTTTTGTTCTGTGAGGTCGCTGTGGTCTGCTCTTAGGTCCACCAGCCACATGTTGTTGATGTTGCGTGACATTCTCTTATGTTGATCATGGCTTTTTGGTCATAGTATGCAAAAACTTGTAGATTCAACTTAAACATAATAGGGCACACAAGATTGTCTCAGTCTCCTCTGAATGGATTAAACTTCCAAAAAAACATTTTTCCATGCAAATGGAAACCACGACTTGGTCATAAAACTGCATAAAAACTGCAGTGAAGTTCATGCAAAACTTAAAAACTCAAATGAAATAAAGTTAAATGAAATCATCACTCAGTCCACACACAGAAAACAGAAACTTCTGCTACTTTGTCAACTTCCTGCTTTCACTGTCAGGATGCAGTTCCCAGTGTCGTGCTTCATACACCCACCATCTACTCTGACCTCCACCCTATAATTCATGTCATATGAAAATATAGAACTTTGTCCACTTAAAAAAGGACAAGCAAATTAGAATACAGATAAAATTTTTGGGCAACAGAAAAAATGGTATCTTTAAAAGTGTGCAGAAGAAAAGAAGCAAAACTTCACTTGAGTGGATTAAATATTCTCCTCTAATTCACTGCATGCAGACACTTTATGATTGAATTTCTATTGCAGACTCACACACACACACACACACATACACATCTCCAGTGTCAGTTGTCTCACCAATGTTCTACCAATAAAATGGAAACTCGACATAGCGGCTGATCAATACTAATCACAGAAATAATTACTCACCAGAGCTTAGTATGTTATTGATTTTTAAGGCAGTCGTTTGCATTACTGTCATATCTGATCCTAATAATCTTAAAGGAGTTTTTTCCCCTTCAAGTTTAAGGTCCTTAGTCACGTTGTGTATAATGTATGAATGTCATTGCAAGGTCTAATCAATGCATACTGATGTCTTGAACAGCAGCTATAGTGACTTCTATAAGCAGCCGTATGCTTTTAATGTTTGAACTGCGCATGAATAACATTGCTGTAGATTAACAGTGTCATCTAGGGGAAACTTATTTATACAAGAGAGCAGGTAAGTATTGATCAGTTTGGTCAATACGGCAAATAAACAATACAGACTTTTTCCTGACCAGTCTCAAATTAACCGGACTAGCCAAAAGAGGCGCCCCCACACTGGTCTGCACTTGTTTTTTCACAGATCAAACTGTGATTTACCATCAGGCTCAGTAAACTGTGGAGTTCTCTTAATAGTTGTGTGCAAATAGGCTGAAGGAACTGAAGCAGTGTTCATCTTCAGGTCACTGATGTGCAACGTGACATTGCCTGGTAATCCCTCCCGTGCCGTCATTCACCTCTGCGGTTAGCACAAGCGGCGACAATCCTCCAAATCTATGGGATTTTTGACTTTAAAACGCTTCTCTTTCTTTAAATTAAGTGCATATATTAATTTGTTCATATGCCTCACTGTGTTCTACAAGTGTAATTAGTCTGGGATACTCAGCAGTAGATTTTTTTCCCCTCCTTCATTCTTAAGTATTCATGAAAGCCAGTGATCTGACAAATGGAATTTTTCAGCACGGTAGCATCTCGCATCTCAAACCTTATTCCAACAGATAATCCTGTTTAAATATCCAGCCTGGTTTACACAGCCCAGGTAGGGAAAGATCTGCAAATTGCTTTTAAACACTTGGACATGCATACTTATGCACGTGTTTAACCTTCTTCTGTCACATACCTACATATAATGAATGCAACACAAACAAAAGTGCACATCTACGTTGGTTTGTGATCAGTTCCTATAGGAAAACAAACAGAAAGGATGCTTGCTGTATTTCCTGTTCCATTTGGGGCTCGGCTTCCACCTGACCTCCGCGCTTCTGTTATATGGAATGTCCTACAAGCTAACAGTATCTGCCCCTGGGCTGCTGCAGCCTTGACTTTGCTGTGTTAGTCTATTCTCAGTTCGCCAGACTAATTCATCACGAGCACGCCGCTAACACCAAGGTCGCTCTCATAATGAGGCGGGTCAGCGTGATAAAAGGTAAAGCTCTGATTGGATCGCAGCAAAGGGCCCAAAGACGACCACCTTACAGGTTCACATTTACCCTTCAACCTCTGCGACTTAACTTAACATGTCCCTGTTGCTGTTACACATACAGTGCACCACCCACCGCAGCGCTGGCAGCCTGCGTATTGTTTACTCTCCTCTCTTTGTTGTCACGGTCCATTGGGGAACATCCTACAAGTGAACTGGCATTTGACGGGGGTCTGTATGATGTGGGAGGAGGAGGGGGAGGCGGCAGCCCAGTGCGCTGGGAGTCACCTATTTCCTCGGGAGGCAGGGCCTTTTGGTCTGCTGGTCCGCGCTGTGTGTTTCCTGCCCCCTCCTCTGTCTCTGTCTCCCTGTGTATCCCCACCGCTCCAGCCCGCCTGCACGCCTGACAGACAGACAGATGCTATCTGGCGTGCATCTCCAGCTCTGGGCCTCTATCACTCTCCACAAACAGCCCATTGCTTCCACACAGGCTGCAAATTTCGCCTGCCTCTCTCCCTTTAGATAAGGGCCAATATCAGTGACAGAACATATTTTATGTATGAAATGTAGCTCACAACAAGCAGTCAAGCATTAGGTTTGTTTAAATAGATGATCCTTATCGGCATTCTTTCAACACAGAGTTTTGACATTGTTCTCTGTTTATTTTTCTTTGCACACAATTCTTTTTGCGCTATCTAGCCACACAATTGGCTTTTAGAGAGGCTCCTGTCCAGGGGTTGAATTCATTGCTATTTTAATTATAGCCGCTCAGTGCAGCAGGACCGACTGAGTGAGGAATATTTCCTGCCCGACTGCAGTTGTAGTTCTTCTTCCTAAACCCATCCAGTCAACATTCCAGCGGATTATTTGCCAGGGATTTCTCTTGTCAGAGAAGCGACACTTTTCCCCCTACTGTTGGCTGTTGTTAGCATCAGATATTGGATGATTTCCATTTAGTGCTTAGGTTATGCTTGTCAGTTTGTGCCCAGCATTTTTGTAATGATGGAAATAAGATCTCACATATGCCATGAGTCGAGCTGACATAATAGTTTGGTTTTGGCTTGTGTGAGTGTGTGTGTATGTCTGCATGTTTGAACTGCAACAACAAAAAGATATGTATTTATGTGTTGCAATGAAATAAACTCTATAATAATTATTACTGTTTCTAAAATTCCCAAACATGTCATAAATTATAATGTACAGTGGGGCATCTTTTCTTTTTTATTATTATGTCTCAAGCTTTACCTTGTCATAACAAGCCCTGCCCTCGTACATCCTTTTGGGTTGTCCCCTCTAAACACCCCCCCCTAAAAAAGAGCAAAGCCTCACCCCCAACGGCACACACAGAATGGTGGGGGGGGCATGCAGGTCATTACCATAACAAGCTGGCGTGTTTCTGAAGATACACTTGTTCAGAATAGACGGGGGCAAGAGGGGGGCAGGCCGGGGTGGCAGCGCAGGCCCAGTTTATTTCAATAACAACAGCCAGACACAAGGCCTATCTAGTTGGACTTTGAATGAAACACTTGGGCTCCGATGGAGCGATAAGACACAGATGCTAAAAAAGGAGGACTGCTGGAACGGCCCCTTGACCCTCGCCTTGCTTGTTTTCATGGAGCAAATGAACGTGGTAAATACTGGTAAAAATGGCATATAGTTTAATGAACTGGTTCATGGTTCATGAACTGGTTCATCCTTTAAGCTCAATCTATTAACATAGGAAAATAGTATTAATATCAAGTTAAAAATATTTTTAAGCTACATCCTCTCCACCAATATAGCTTTGTGTAAACCTGAATTGTTAATTACAGAGCAATCATTTTCACATGAATGGCTGTGTTTACTGTGGGGCAACTGATCTATCCCTGGGGAGGACGATGTCAAGTGCTTTACACATAAACAGATGTGTACCCCTCACTCCCACAACCCGTTTCTTTTTTCCCCCTTTTTTTTTTTACACTCAGGTAATCCTTGAGGTTAAATCTGAGCTAAACTCAACAGTGAAAAAGAACCAGCGTTTTATTATTTGTACAGATAGAGCTCGCACACTTAGATTTAGAAGGCGATGTCCTAAATCTCAGCTTGATTTCCTATGTTAACTGTGGCTTAGCTGTGGCTGGGCTGGATGCAGGAGAGCCTGTTGAGAGTTAGTGGAGTAGTTGTAAATATGTGGTAACACTTTCAGTGGTAATCCTCCTGCACAAAGAATTGCCAGAGATTATGGACCGGTTGTCTGACAGAGAGAATCCTCCGGCACAATCAAATTCCTATGGCTGCTGAGATTTGGAGAGGGCACAATGCTGTACTGCTCGGCTCGCCGGTAATGTGAGGGCAAGCTTCTCCCTCGATGGAGAGCTAAGAAGCAAATATAGCATAAAGTGCATAGTAAGTAAACAGGGGGTGGCTAAAAATATAGCATTATAGCTGGGAATGGTGGCAGGAAAACGGTGTTTGAATTTTTTATTTTCCCCAAGTAAGATGGCAGTTGCGGTCCACTTCACCGGGACAATCTGACCTGGGCCTGTCTTCCCCTGTTGATACCGCCGACCATCTGTGCTGACCCGAGCCGAGAAAGACGTGAGAACCGGCAGCCTCCTCCACCTCCTCCTCCTCCGAGTGCTACACAATCGCCCTCGCTGACACATTTTGAGTGGGGTTTAAGGAAGTGAAGTGAAGAGAGAGTGTGAGGGAGCGAGAAACCCCACCACAGCCCCGAGGATGAATAGAAGATAGAAGCCGTTTCATTTCAAAATCGGCCTCTGCACTTGGCTGAACCTACAATAAAAGTTGATAATTGAGAAGTGAAAGAGTAGGATCAATATGACTGTGAAAAAAAAATGGAGGCTTGGGCTTATGTTTAATGCAGTTTAACTGATATTTAATATTTTCTGCTTTCTCTCTCTTCTTCTCCTTTTGTCCACATTAAAATACTTCAAAAAGAATTCTAATAAAGTGGAAATTAAAAGGAGCGTAGATTGGGGTTGGAAAGAGAGGCCTCTAATCCCGCTATCTCTTAATAATTCAAAGTCTCTTTTATTTTCTGAATAAAAAGCGGAATTAATCTGGCACTGTGAAGCTGTCCTCTCTTCTCACTGTTTAAATAAATCCCCGTTCGTACATTAGACGCGAGGAGGCCGGCTCTGGCTCCTCGCCAAGCTCTGTGTCAATTCCCTCCTGCCTCCTTCCTTTCTCTCCCAGCCCCTCTTTATTCCCTTTCTTTTGCTTTCTGCCAGGGAGGGACCTGTGAGAGAAGCCATGCCACCAGAGAGCTGCTATCTCCAGAACCTGCTCAGCACACAGGCCTATCACAGGCAGCTAAGACCACTTAGCTCAGGCCGCCAAAAGGCACCCTTATGAAACTTTACCCAGATATTAGGGCACTGTGAAGCCAAAAGATATATTACAAAGGCATTGTGTAAGGCAGTGACCATTTATAGTATTTATATAAGGCTGCCCCAGCTGTCAGAAGAAGCAGAGTTACTATTTTGGAGAAAAAGCGAGGTGAACATTTTATCATTTCAGCCCAAGGAAAACTGAGAATTTTGATTGTGCCTGTAATAAATACAGAAGAGAACAGAGTCATTTCTAATAATGAATTATATCATTATTTGCTTTGTTTCACTCAAGATTTAGTCAGTGTTTCTGTACAAGAGACAATTTCAACAATTCAACAATAAGTCCACTCCACAAATGGATGGCTAAGTCACTCAGCTTTTCATGAGACAAAAGACGAGCCTTTGAAAACTGACACCATGAAATAAAAGGAGCTTAGGCTCCGAGAGCAAAAGCGAGTGAACGCAGCAGACGGAGGAGTGGGGATATAGAAACAGGCCCGAGCATGAGCACAAGGGCCTGCAGGCTCCTTGATTAGCGCTGCCCTCTCTATCAGTTTGCAGGCTGTCTTCAGAAACCTCTTGGCAGCAGGCCCCCCCCTCCTCCCCGTGTCCGTGAACTCCTCTTCTGGCGGTGCTGCAGGGTAGGAAGCTGATACAGTCGACACGCCGGCACTCTCTGCATCCCAATGATGCATCTGTAGAGATGAGCGCTGAGGCTGTCCTTGCTCTGATAGACGCCTTTTGTGGTACTCTAGAATCTAAGATCCTCGGCTCGATCCTGGATCAGCCTCTCCCCTCTGTGGTCAGAGATTTATGGCATCGCTTTCCCACTCTGTCTTCCTCGCTCTCTGCATACGCTCCGGCTCAAACTGCCCACACTTCCAATTGTGACGATACTTTCCTCCGAGACTCCGGCTGAAAGACAGACAATGGCTTTAGACTCTTTGCTTTTTCTTCGGCAGACATTCATCCGGCAAGATGCGCCGTTTGAAAAGCACACCCGTGTCAACCAATTGGCTGTTTATGATTTAACAATATGCTGGAAAATATCAGTATCTTCTCAAGGTGAAGCCTTGGACTTGTGCACCCTATAACCAATACACACATCTAATTTATGTGTTGAAAACACGTTGATTTTGTGAGGCTGTTGGAAATGAGATTGACATGCCCGGTTCTAGGGCCAAGCCTTTCTAAAACCCAACACGATTTTTTTTTTAACTGCTATATTGCTCCTTGCAGAAATCTCTACTTTATATGTTATCAAATGATAAAAAAAAATATCAAGAGAAGGAAATAGAGGAGGCCCAGAGGGAAAGTGTAAAGGTGTGTCTTAAGTTCCCTGAAGGCAACAAAAAGTCATTTTCACTGAGGTGCGTGCTATTTTTATTTATATACCTCCTTTGCTCTGTTTCTTCATACATACTGTTTGTGGGGCTATCATTATACCAGACAGAAAGGTGGGGGTAAAAACCATTTGCATTAGCATCACTGTCTGACTCCAGGCACTAAGCAATGATACTTTATTCCATACCATTCAGAGAGGCCATTATCACTCTCCCCCCTCTGTCCCCTCTTCCAACAGGGAACTCACACACACACACGTACTCGCAATTACACAACGCGCCGCGCACACCATTCCCATCCAACGCTATCACGGATAGCATCTCCCACAACACTGGCACAGAGGTACAGGACGGGTGAGGGAAGTGGAGGGGAGGGACATTTCCGGAGGGGGGTCCTGGCATGTAATTGTCCTGGTGAGCACTCAATAGCACCTTAAACCAAGCAGGCAATCTACAAAGCTGTGCAGTGAAGGAGGGAAAGGCCCCGTGGCTATGGGGACCCTAATAGGAACTTCTTTCTCACAGAGATAAATGGAGAAAGTTCCTTTTATTTATCGGTAACTGCTGTTTGGGACTGGGGCTATCAAAGCGCAGCAGTGCTATTTATCCCTCCAAAAAGGATTCGTCCGACACAGGGCTGAGGGCGAAAAAGGGAAAGAGAAGGCTAAGGAGGGGGGCGACCACTGGAAATTGGCAGAAACAGAAGGTCGAACTGTTTATCTTTTTATTCCCATGTCTCTCGCTCTCCTTCATTCTTCTCCAACTGTCCTCTCTCGGTTTACCTGTTGTGGTAAGATACACAGCTGCAATAAAAAACTCTTTTGGTAGCTGTTACTGTATGGAAAGCAGACAGGTTTACGGCCACAGAAATTCAGTCAGAGATCAAACCGGCAGGGTTATTCCAATATATTACAGCCAAGGTGAGCAAATAATTAGTTTTCACTCTTCAGATGATGGAAGTTGCAGTGACAGTCAAATTCAAGAGCAAATGAACAAAAAGCTCCACGCCATCCATATCAGGCCAACTCCACTGCTTTGATAGTGAGTATAACATCCTAATGCATATGTTAGGTTATCAAATAAGTGGGCCCTCAAGCGTCAGTCACCTAATTCACTGAAACAACAGTGAGTGAAATATCACACCCCGAGTGCTTGTCCCTTCTGTGTCCTGAGCATTGCATGGAGAATAGCTCCACTGAGAGGCATTCGCTCTGCCGTGGATGAGTGAGCATTGTTCAACAAACGCCTGTCAGCACTCGTGACCCTGCATACATATTCTGTACTGTGCACACAATGCAAAGGGAAGTAAGAGTGTGCTTAGTATAAAGCCTGTTACTGAAAATGCCAGCTAAACACAATAACAGCAAAGCAATGACGCATTCAGGAACAACTGAAGTATCCAATAGTTCGACTGTTTCTTATCTTAACTTCCACAATATCTCAAATATCTCTCAAAACGATGTCCTAAAAAATTTGTTTATTGAACAGTTTCGTAAGTGTATTAACTGCAAGTAAACAATGCACGATTTAACCAAAAATCATTGAATCATCTCAGCACACCCACCCGTGCAACCTGACCGGGCAGCCAGAGAAATTCGCCCCCTTAGTGATGCTGGCGCTTCTCCCTCTATAGCCTGTGGCGATAAATCTATGCAAGCTTTGACTGATCAGCAGTTTCGAATAAACTTAGTAGAGTTTTTATCAAGAGTTTAATCGTTTATGAATGTGCAATGAGTGACTATTTCTATATTGAGATCATAAGGACAAAAGGAGACTTTTTTTTGAACATGTTAATCTAGAAGCTTTGCAATGTCAGGAAACAAAACAGGAAAACTTGAACATTTACGACTTTAGCCTGGTTTTTTAAATGCTGTCACGATAGTTTTAAATGATCTACACAGGCAACACAACTGTGCTTGTAGTGATGATATTGAATGTCCGCATCAACTTCAGCAGTCACATTTGTTAAATGCTAACAGCTGGTAAACAGTGCAACAGTGCTAACAAATGTCTGTGAAGGTTCTCAGTCATCCAGGTCATTGTAGTGGCTTCTTTCACTCCTCTTTGAAAGAGGAGTGAAAGAAGCCATTTATGTCCACTGTGAGTGACCATCTTTGAACAGAGGCGGTGGTTTACGACATAAACTGTCTGCCATCTATAATCCAGTTTTGAGATCCCTTCCCAGACGCCTTAACACCCACTGACGTCAGGAAATCACACGATAGGGTGGGGCTAGGTTTCACAATGAGCTCACCCGAAACCCTGACTGATTGTGACCCACACCCGTTTTCACACCTTGGCTCATGTGATAAAGTAGAGGATGATCAGGGGGTCCTTTTGTCCCTCTTTGGGGGGATACTCCCACGGGGTTTAAATCTGGGACTCTCCACCATTTGACCCTAGAACTGAAGAAGCTTCTCGGATGAGAGGTGAAACGTCTTCAAGCAACTTAAAGAAGTCCAGACACTTTTCTTTCCAAGCTCCTTAGAGTGCTAACAAATGTTAATAAGCAGCTAAAAAAATGCTAACTGTAGTTCTGTAGCACGTTACACAGTCTAGCTTCTTTGTATCGGAATAGTCGCCCCCTGCTGGTCTTTAGAAACAATGCTATTTTATAACCTTGAGGCTACGTCCATCTTTTGTACACTGTGTTCCACACACACTCTTTTCTAAAATTATCTTGACAGTTTGAATATGTCATGTACAACCACTCTGTTCCCTGTATTAAAGGCAGGTTATATTCATAGCACCCACCTGATTATATCAAAACATCTGAAAAAAAACTAAAACAAAACAAAATACTATTAAATAATACAACTTCTATTTTGACTTAAAGGCCATTTTATAAATTCTGTAAAAGAACCCACAACTTACCGCTTAGTTCGGTCTCTCGCTCTGTTAAGCTAGCATTGCCTAGTGTATCTTCTGAAGTATGAAAAACGTAGCAATTTATCGCAGTATTGTGTATGTACATTTCTGTTGTGGTTAGAAACCCTTACAAAGACACAAATTCTAGACAATCTAACATTTTTATAACAAAAAAGCATCTAAAGCAGACATTATTTGGAAGTCACCTTATGACAGCGATCGATCACCAAACTGATCTGAAATTAAAGTCATCGCTTGTCATTAACATCAGTCTCTTCTCCAGCAAGTGTCCTGGCAAAAGAAGCTCAATTGATGGCTCTCTTTGAAGCCAAGTGTGGTTTAGGAGGTGAAGGAGGACTGGGCAAACCACACACTGGTGATGAATGACTTCACTGATCCATTACTGTCTATTTTAGTCCAGTAATCCAAGTGGGAATGCCCACATCAAAGGCTGGCTCATTCCTAAGAGGAATTCCCCTCATACTTGGACATGCAAATGAGCAGGGTCTCCTCCAGGCCCCCACACCTGATTGAGGCGTGCAACGCTATTGCCAACGACGTGCCATGGGAATTACATACCAAGGGATGGCATCCAATTGGACCAAACTCTCCCTAAGCAATTTGCTTTGGCATTATTCACTGGCATAGTCAGGCATGGCAGCACTTCCTTTATTTCACGGCCATGCCGCAAGATTTCTGGCTGGACCTTGCTTGGAAGCCATATTATGGCTGAGAAAGGAGGAAAAGAGGGATTTGGTTTTTACAAAAGAATAGCACATGGATCTGTGTCAGTGTCTCTGCTCGTTCAGGTTTTGGGGGACGATTCACTTGTTGCCTGAGCTTATGATGAGATGTTCATGATTCTCCTGCTGCTACTGATCCTATTTGAACAAAAACAATTGTCGCTGCTCCGAGTTAAAGCTGCCAAACAAGTTTTTACTTCCATGAAACAAAAGGAACATAAATGTGGAAATCTACAGCTGCTGATACAATGCTAATTCATTTATCTGATTCCACGGTTGAAAACAACAAAATCTGGGCGTGACACAAATACGGTGCATGGGAGAAAGAAATGTAAATATGGAAGTAACCAGACTTGGCCACCTCCAAGTTTTAGTGATTATATTGTCCCACAAAGAGAAGGTGGGATTTTACTGCTGCACTGCAGACAGGACTGAGTGCAACAACATGAAGGTCACTTGGCTCCCTGGACAACCCCTGCCAGTAAAATGGCAAGGGAACAAGGGAAGAATAATAGATATTTCAATGAGTAATTCTTAGCTGAAAAGTGAATTTATGTACATGCAGATGAGGAGAAGAAAAACGGGTCAGTGACTGCAATGGACCCTGGCTGGGGGAGCAGGAGCACAGGTTTAATTCCTGCTCAGCCATGCATTCGCCAGCCAGAACAGCAGACGGCCACTCTCGCTGTGTCTATAGTCGGGGACTGAGGGTCTCTGTACATCGGGGTCACAGGGTGGAAGTCCTCTTCCCTTGTAGATAATGAGATAGCAAATGCCCGGCCCTTTTTCTTGGAGGGTTCTGATACGAGGCTCCGATGCCTCTGCGAGTTCACGCTTTAGCGGGTCTTGCTCGTGCGCCCCAACCATAATTAATTTGTTTTAATTGCCTTGCTGCTCTGGTCGCTGTCCCAACATTATTTCTCCACTCTCTGCAGAGTTAACGCTTAAAAAAATCTCTCTGATCAGTCAGCAATGGGACCGCAGGAACAGTGAGCCTTTTGTGTCCCGAACAAAGTAGATAAAACAACCACAACGTGGGCTTTTGTGCTGTCATCACAGGAATAATGTTTATTACTTTTAGAAAAGAAAGGACAGTGTCATCCAATTAATATTAATGTATTGCAGCATTTAATGTGTTGAATGGTTTCAGCGGTAGTTACCAGGAAATGCCATAGAAATATATTTAACTTGTTCGAAATGACAATATTTAGTATTCATGTAAGTTAATGTTATTCTCAGGCTTTGATCTTTCTCTACCTCTCACTACGTCTCAGGGCACTGAGATTGGATTATCAACACTAATAAATAACCAATTTCTTCTTATTTGGGGCATCACATGTTAAATTTTTATAAATGAACTTCAAATAAGGTTTGAACCCTTTGCTGGGAATCAGCTGTAAAGAGCAATTGAATTTTAGGGAGCTCATTACGCATCTCATTACATTCAATCGGGGTCATTTTAAAAGACAGGCAAGTCACATGTGAGCATACCCCTATGTTTCTTTAATGTTATAATAATTTGGGATGTGCCTGTATTTTATTCTGCAATTCATCTATGCATATGTCATGTGTATTATTGAGCAACGACTGCTGATTGAGCTATTCAAATAAGAGTTAAATAAAAAATTCACTAGCAATTACAGAATTAAATAGATATTTACACTACAAAATGGAATATTATCTGTCTCTCTCTCTTTTTATATATAATATAATAAGAAAAAATCATGTTTTTTATACTGTGTTTACATCCGATGTTCTATTTTAAAGAAATATATTTAAACAAGCAAGAATAAAGTACTTGGTGTCATCTGGTTTCTTTAAAAAATTCAAAATCTCGAGTAATGGAGATAAAACATCACATAATTAAACTTCATATTAACAGGTTAAAGTACAGTATATCTAAGCAATTTAAATAACGAGTAAAAGAGGAGATAATTTAATTTAAAATGAATTGTAATGTCTAAAGTTTGCCCGCTGGTTGGCACAAAAGTGAAATTTCTATGTGTTTAGTGGTGCAAGCATTACAAACTCAAATGATCAAAGTGACACATGGACGAGTGGCTACATTTCATTGCAGGTGAGTGAGAAATGATGGTGTAATGTCAATGAACACGACTTTTAAAGAAATGCTTGGGATTTAGATTTTTTCTATTATGATCTAACCTTAACACCTTGTTCTTTGGCAAAATGCCCTTCTTCCTTTTTCCACTAGGCTTCCCCACCCAGAAAGCCCTGCTTGGCAGATTTGTGCCTTTCTTGTGCTCCTTTCATAGAGCAGAGAATGCAGCTGAAAGGCAGGGCAGGCTTCCTCGCTGCCCCGGGACCAGTCCAAATTGTAATCCTATTCCTCTGTTTATCAAAAAGAGGGAGAGAGCAGAGAGAGGGAGGCATTGAGCTGACAGCTTGATTGTGATGCTCCTGTCTGATAACTCAGCTAACCTTATCCATCTATTTCACCTCAACCTTGCAGCCATGTCCCCAACCCCCTTCCACCTGCTTCATCCTCTATCCTGTGAGAGCTGCACACATACACAAACAGACACACACAGGCTTACCTTTTTGCGCACACTCCCTTTCCCTCCGTCTCTCTTTTTCTCTCTCTCGTTCCCGTAATACACACACACAAATAATCACTGCACACCTCTGACCCCTTTATCGAGTGTCGGTGTTAATCCTCATCTCTCTGCTCAATGCAGAGCACAATCACAGAGACCCGCAGGACCTGCAGTTAGCGCTGTGGTTAAGTAGCCCACGGTGAAGAAGTCTGTGATAAAGGTGGCACAAAGGGTCAGTAGCTGCTAGGAGCATGGGCCTGAGACCAGACTGGCCACGGCCTTGAGATGGGACAAAGAGGCGGGGTGCAGAGGACTCCCAGAGAAGAGGAGGGATTGAAGAGGAAGTGCAGGACAAAAGGAGAATGTGCATGGCAAGGGTTCAGCTAATACACTGGGATAAGATATACCTCATGTTCATAAAAAGCTGTCTTCAGTATCTGAAGTTGTTTATGAAAGTGTTGAATGTTTTAAAGGACGGGTTCTTAGAGACTGACACCGTAGGAAAAAATAGCTTTTAAGAAATACGTTCTTACATTTTTTAAAGCCAATCATCAAATGCTCACAGAATTATCTATTAATTCCTGTTTGAAACAGATGTGGATAAAACCGATCGGATTTGTTTAGATGAAACCTATTCTGCTCATTTCCAGCTCCATATTTTAATGCCTGGACTCCATTAGAGTAGCTCTGCATGATTCAAAGTTGAAAATAATTCTTTTTCATCTTGTATTAAGAAATAGTGCCAACTTTTATTCTGATTGGCTGTCCTTTAAAACTCTGTGACATCATACAGAATTAAGAGGAGAAAAAAAACAGCATGAAATTGAGCACTTAAGATTTTGGATTGGGGTTATTTGTGCATAGACTGACCTTAGTATAAGAAACTTTGGTCATGTTCAACATAAAGACATTAAAGAAAATAACAAAAGCTGAATAGATCCACTACAAAGCCGAAGATAAAAAAAAAAAAAATGATTAAAGGAGGTGTGTTTTTCCTATACATGACTTTACATGACTGAGAAATATACTACCACACCAGAGTATTACTCTTCATACCAAAGAAAGAAAATCTATATGTATATTAATCACACATGTATGGCACACCTTGTCATTGTATCTGACCTTACTTAGACTTCACAGGTTTTATTTCCTTTGCTCCTGCTAGCATTCATTTATGCCTACAAGATGGTTAAATGGGCTAAACTACAATTAAAAGTTCCTGTTACACTTGCCTCCGTCACCTGTTCCTGCAGCTCCCCCTCTGCATTAGTGGAGTTGAAGTAGCATGTACATTAGTCAGCCTGGCAGCCATCACATGTCAGCCAACTTAACAAATGTTTTGTAATTAATATCATCTAATTACTGTATAATGAAAAATTACACACTTCCTACTAAATTAAAGATTTTTTTTTACATTGATGGACTGTAGAGTGTTGATAAGTAACATATTTAAATTGAAGCCATTTGCTGGTTTTATGTTAACATCCAGCCACTGTGGTTCAGTAAATCAATCAAGCACAGCACAGGTAGCTTTAATGGTATTTTCCAATGTTCACAAAACATTCATCTTCCCCTCTCATTCCACTGTGGCCTGCGCTGGGGATTGTCCTTGGGACACCCATATGACACGCAGCGACACGCAGCCAGTGCAGAAACACTGGCAGACGCGTGCTCGCACAAACACACAAGCCTGAGCTCACACACTCTAGACAGCTTCACTGTCAGAGATAAATGATGCCTGACACTGTGGCCTGGAGAAATGGGCCGAATGAGCAGCAGTGAGATGAAGATACTTCTCACAAAGGTTCCCTGAGCCAAACAAGTAGTGTCCCCGGGAAACCCGGACGCTGACTTCTGTTGCTCGAGGGCCACGTGTCACTCAAAACATCCTCCAAACAGCCACTCTGAAAGCTGACCAACTTTATCACCCAGGCACAAACTTGTAGATTGACAACTTAATGGCAGGATATGTTCCGCCTAAACTGATGCCTTCATTCAAATACAAATCAGGAACTGTGCATTTTATTCCACGTTAATAGACTTATTACTGCACGTCTCTGATATTCATGAATAATTTTTTATGCTCAATTGTCAGGGCCGATGCATGCTTTTGATTCTTCTGTTGACAAAGACTAATGTGAGTTCAAGATGATACAGAGGACTTTTAATGTGATGTCTGTCTTTTGTGCAGAGAAACAATAACAGCTGTAGCTCAGGGGCTTCTCGGTGTTGTGGGAGCCCCAGACACACACAGGAAGGGAAGGATACACAATGTTCAGAGACTTCCTATCCCCTTTAGGACGATCGGATCAGTCAGTCAGACGGCCCCTCCACGGGCCCCGAGGTCAAGGGCCATGCCAGTCAGACAAGACAACAGAATGTCTCCGTCTCTAAGTGCTCATTGATTGTGTAAAAATGTACGCTAGAAAACTGTTCAAAACCATGTCGCAAAAGCCTTATCACATAATGAAGAAAGAAAGAAGGAAAGAAAGAAAGAACTAAAGCGAGAAAGAAAGAAAGAAAAGACTAAAATATCTATAAAACTGCTCCAAGTGTCTATACTAAAAATATCCACAGAGGGAGGGGGGAATTTAAAAAAAAGTGAAAGTGTGAAAGAAAAAGGAAACAGGCCTTTTACAACTTTGAAGAGAAAGAGGCTGTGGAGTGAACAGCAGAAAATATTTACTCAGGGAATTAGTTCAGGATCATTGTGTGCGTGCAGAGCTTTAGTTCCCTGGCTCCATTTCAAGGCCCAAGTGGCTCAACTGGAGCTCCCTCCAGGGCAGGCCTAATTATCACAGGGCTAGGGCCATTAAAATGCTTAACTAACCTCGTTTCTCCAAAACGCACAGATTAACGCCAGCCTCCAGCAAAGTGTCGGGAATAACCCCGCTGCCTAATACCCTCTTTGATTTTTTTTTTCTCTAGTGTGGAGAGGCGAGGCGGAGGACTGGTGTGGTAATAGTTCTGGATGGATAAGAATGCTGAAAGTTAAGGTCCCATCATGCCATCACTACTCCATAAACGCTGCAGAGGTTATACTGTATGCCCTGCATTATGAAGCACAGGTATTACTAAGAAGTGTACCTGAGGCTGTCTGTCATTATTCTGTTTAAACAACAACTCGTACTGCTTATATCTTATAGTCAGTGTCATGCAAAGAAAGTGCTTTTCTGCTCAGTATTAAAAATAAAAAATACAGATACTTAGAGTACAAATTAAGGGATGATGTGCATATTTTTAACAACATTATTACACTCTTATCATGCTGTTCGTATTTATTCATTCTGCTGGTTCGTTGTACTGATTGTGCTCTTATCCAAACTCATTCTAGGGAAAGAAATGTTAATAATTATTAAAAGAAAATTGTGCTCTACAAGCCCTGAAGGGCTAGTGGACAAGTTAAATGCTAAAACGCTACAAAAACAACTCAATTATTTTCCTTTTTCTGAACAATGACGTTATCTGAATCCAACAATGTTTTTTATATGTATATATGTGTTAAGAGACGCACTTATGATGCTGCTACTGAATCGTGCTGACAATCCCACTGGGCCAAAAAAACCCATATGGAAAAGAAATAGTAAAAACTTATATGTGATTACTCATGAAAGTGGCCACTTTCATGAGTAAATCATATAAGGCTTACATGATTTACTCATGAAAGTGGCCACTTTCTCATTACTTTCATACATTGTTTTAGTAAGTATCCAAAACATACAAGTTTCATTACATAATTTTTCAAGGGATCTTATATCTGTTTTCACTCTTGTATGCTTTTCATACAAGTTTCACACAAGACAGATACAAACTTTATAAGATTTATATATATCTTTTCCATATGGGAAGGCATGTTTGGATCGTGGATCAATTCATTTTATCCATGCAGCTAATAATTCACTCTGATTTTCTTTTGAAAAGGTATGAAAAGCTCTCCGAGATAACTGCTGGCTGCAGACAGATCAACACAAGTCATACAACCACAGACTGTTGTTTAATAACTGTCTGCAGACCATTTGTAATCATATAAAGGAGTGTTTTGTGGGTCAGTGCAATGAATTTCTGGAAGTTCACCAGAGTTGAACTGAACACAAAGAAACCTGTGTGAATACACATAACCACTGACAGCAAATCCACTGACTTCATGTGACTTTGCAATAACCAGCCATGATACACTAAAGTGAAATACAGCTATTATTAACATTGTTCATTATACAATTGTTTGCATGCTATTAGACATCAAACTGATCAAATTTACACTTTTGACTTCTGAAGAAGTGTCCTAAAACCTATAAATGCTGCTAAAAATATACATATGCACATTTGTATCTGTGGGCAAATTACATGTTTAAGTTTTAACTGATTGGAGTATCTGTGTGCTGTCATTTCAAACCTCTCATCCCAATGTTAAAACCCGGATCTCTGACCAATATTCAAAACATGCATGAAGCTTGGAAAAAGCTGTCTGAAATGCTAATACAGATGATTAAAAAACAAACCTGCACAATGTGATAAACACAAGCACATTAATAGCTAGCTTACTTGTATTCCTCATAAATGACTTGTATAAAAGCAAGACCAGTGTTAGAGTCAAAACTAAGATGCTAAAGTGAATGTTGACAGTCATTGAGAGTCTTTGAGATCGTACAGTGCTGCGAGTCACTGAGAGGACTTGTGCATGGCTTTCTTTTTTTTTGTCTTTCAAAGGAAACCTGGTTAAAGGCATTCAAAGAACACTGAAATGACAATATGAACACAACAATAATAAAAGCAACACAAACAGACCAAGTATTGTGTCACACAGCACAACAGAGCACAGCAAGCAAGCAATTAAAAGATACATATTTGATGTCCCAAGTGAATACCCAAATAAAAAAAGAGACAAAAACACAGGACTAATTTTCAAATGCTTCAAAGCTGACTCGAATTTAAAATTAAAAAAAAAGAAATAATCAGCTCAGGCACTTCCAGGCCAGTACTGACGTTACATCTTTACAGAGGCGCCCGTCAACCGTAACGAGGTTCTGCAGGGGGACGTTTAGACTTAGATGGCTGCAGGCTCATGGCTAAGAGCAAGAAATTTAGAAATAAAACTCAGATCGAAGCAGTGATGCTGAAGCATAATAATACAAACTCATCCTGAATCCATCCATGTACTGCAAAACACGTTTATCTACAGTATCCACCATATACTTATGAGCTCTTAGAAAGTGTCTTAACAGCACACTTTACTTGAGCAGGCAGCCCAAGTATAATAGCAGTCAAGCATCTAAATCAAGTACATTTGTGACTCATTTTAGCATATTCTTGATTGTTTTATCCATCCGAGAACATCAACATCAATTAGTCAGTTTACTAGTGAACAATCCCCTTCATTTTATTCTGAAAGCTTAGTCAGTTGTAACTCACTAGCCTGGGTCCTTTCTGTGTCATGTTCCCCTCTACTTTCACCGCTGTAGAGTTCCATTCACTTCTCCAGAAAGACACCTGTACTTGGACAAACTTCAGCTCCACAATTGTGAACCAGAGCCCGCAGCAGGTGGAGAACTAGTTTAAGTGTAGCTTTACTGAACTCATCGACATTGCACAGCAGAAAAACATCACCAGCTGTCTTTGACAGTGCAGATGGAGTGCGTCCACACAGTTGAAAGACAACTGATCCTCTATTTATCTTTACAAAATACGGAGTATTAACTAATAATCCATTAAAAAATGTGGCTGCTTCTCTTTTCACAAAACATACAAACTAATTGATGATTTTATTCCTTACAACTTTGAACCCATCAATTACAAACTCTTATAGATTTAGCCATCTTCCTAATTTGTCACTTTCTCCAAAGAGTCTGCTAGTTTTGCATTTTTTTTTCTGAAAAATACAAAGTGTAATACAGAATGTAGAATTTTTCTAAGGGCTACTACACTGTCACTGGAAAAATGTGCAGTTCAAGTGTGCTTCATCTGAAGTACTTATTCTGAGTTACACTTAGCGGACTCAGGCAAACCTCGTTAGAATATATCAACTCTATCCAACATACATATCATCAAGTAAGCTAATTTCATTGTTAACGGTTTACAATATTGTATTGAGTTGAATGACCCAGGTTGTGATCTCATACGAAAACATTGGTAAGCAGTGCCACTGACCTCCAGCTCCCTGCATCATCATCAATGAAAGAAGAGTTCATACTCTGCACACAAAAAGTAGCACGTAGCTCCTATTTAAGTCTTTTCAGTTGGTTTTGATCAAAGCTCCCTGTTCATTCAAATAAACCAGCAATGACACACTACAGATAGAAGAGCTGCTTCCATGCTTTATAACCACACTTTCCATAACTGAAGAAAGCATGAGGACATTGGCACAGGAGTTGATAAGTAGTAGAGCACGACACGAACATGATACGCTCATCTTTAACCTGTGAATAAAGAACTTACCACATACTACACGTCTTAGAAACAAGACGTGCCCTTGTTTTTAAAATAAACCGGCAAAAAGCAGTTAATGCAACTTGCTGTATCTATGGCTTAACAAATCTGTTTTGAGCACAATATTCAAAAACAGAGCATGTATCGAACAGGAAACGAGGTCATTTGTATGCACTGTGCCGTATAATGAATATAATTAATCTTGGCAATAAGACCCCGCGCCTATACAGATGCCGATCATGTTTTAGCACTGCTCGAAATGAATTTGTTGTGCTACCCACTTTGTCTTTCAGGCATTGAGGAGACATGAATGAAGTGTCTGATAGCAGGATCACGGTCTTTGTTCACGATAACACGAGGATTCACTGGTTCATTTAAACAACTGTCTAAAAATCAGTGCAATAAAGCTTGATTGTTTTTCAAAAAGCCGTCTTCTTCTTCTTTTTTAAATAAGCGGGGTTTCTTAATCATAAGGGAATCAAATTAAATTAAAATCCAATCTGGATGACTGGAACGATGAGGTTTATCCTCACATCCCACTGTTTTGTCTTAACCCATTGCCCTCTTTTCTATAACCATATCATTTCACTTTTGTTTTGCTTGTATGTGCATATTTTCTAATTTATTGAAATCTATTTTTTTGTCGAAATTACCAAATATTCTTGCTGTTTAGTGCATTATAGGCAGTTTCTTTAAATTGTCCTTTCACAATAACACATTTACAGTCTCTTTCTCTATTTTCTTACTTTGCAGGTGTTTAATTGTTTTGTTTGTTACCGTTCCTTTCTAATCATATGTCACATTATACATTATTCTACCACGCTGTATAAACACACTTTTATAAGCAACAACAGCTGGCGTCTGCCTTCAGGGAACCATCATGCAATTGCAGCTGTGTGGTTGTGCACTGAGAAGACAGTTGGAGAAAACATTGCTCATGTAATTAGGAAGCAGACGGAAACTGGTAGCCAAGTCAACTGGCGCTCACAAATGCTTCCAACTCAAGCACTGTGAGAGAACCTTATGTCACCAACATTAGTATTTTTAGCTCATGTCGCTGATACTTAACTGCTATTTTTACACCTTAATTAGAACACAAAAAGTTTATTTACAATGGAAAAGACTTGCAAGATCCACAGGGCATGTACCTCAGAGAGTCTGTGTTACATACAAATCTTTTAGAAATGCAGAATAATGATACTTTAGCCAATTGTACACTGTAATATCCTAGAAATTATTTCTTATTGAATTATTTTGACCTCACTTTACTTACAAGTTTCATGCAAATCCACAGATTTCTCTGGTATATACTTATTTCAGCATGACGCTGCGCTAAACAATCCGGTCGTTAAGTCTGAAGTCACTAGCCGTGTCTGGGCCTAAACTCCGCTGCAGGTCCATATATCAAACGATCACTATGGCATTACTGAGAGTTGAAAAACTGTCTAATGTCTTTCATCTTTAATAAAATGATCAGCGTTCTGCTCTACCAGGTGTAACAATTGAGTTTAACATCCAGGCATCCATGAAAACGGAATTTATGACATTTAACGGAGTTAGAAGTTAGCAGGAAGTTAGCTCGCTAGCTTCTATCAAAATACAATATAGCATGTCCTGACTGCGGGGTTTTGGAAACAAATTAAAACGTACAGCTCTGTTATCACTTCCAACATAAATGAAGACAGAAAACTAAACAGCAGTGACGTTTGTAGGGTTACTGAAGTTTGGCTAGCTGGTATATAATGATGTGCTACGTGATCGCTAGCGACACAGCTATGTTAGCATAATATAAACAAGCTAACTTTTTTTCCACTCGATAAAAGTTAACGTGAGTGTTCTCGGTGGTCAGGAACAAATGTAATCGCATGGCAGGATGCTGTAAATCAGGGGTGTCAAACTCAAATACACAGCGGGCCAAAATTCAAAACTGGAACAAAGTCGCGGGCTAACGTTAATATTTATTGAAAAAAAAGTCTTCCTCTAGATATAAGAATGAATCTTTTCTTATGGACTCAAACAAGTTTTGCTGAAAAACTGAATATGGAACAAGCAAAGCTTAATACTAAACAATATATATATTAGCTGTATAATACCAGTAGGCCAGCTCTAATAGTAATTTGGTATGGCTTCGCGGGCCAAATGCTGTAAATGGACCAAACTTCAGCCAGGAGAACAACTGAGATAATCCATCCATAATATGAGGTTAGTCATTCATATACTGCTGCATGGGCTGGGCTATAGTTACATCCTAAGGTTTTAAAAACTAAGCTTAAATAAATGATTAGCGGTAATAAAAGCCGAGGGAGGTCAACAGTGATCACTGACTGTTTTAGGAGCTTTTTGAGATCAAATAGAAGAAAATACATAACATTAAACATGTTAACAACACAAAAGCCATATTAAACGCAGACTACTTTAGGCCCGGAAGTAGGATTCGTCACGTCATCACTTAACGACCGGATACAGATGATGCTGCAACATCACCTCTTGTTGTATCTATTTATAGTGTTATAATCAGAGGTGGGAAATAATTTGTTGAGCATTTATTTGACTATTTATTTTTCTGACAACTTTTTTACTTCCTATATCTGTACTTTCCTACATCCTTACAAACCAGGCTCATTACTTTTAGTCTAATGTATTTGAGGGGAATTATTATTTCCCATCACTGCGTGCCTTAAAACATCAAACTAAATGGAGGGAACAATAACACATAAAAGAGAATCCTATTGGTTTATCTATCACCGGGGCCTAACAAATACAAAGAGCTGAAAGGGAAAAAAATATGTAATTTATGCATCTATAGCACATTTGTAGCACTATACTCAGGGGGTAAAGTGGGCTGGAACAAACAGCCTTTTTGGTGCAAATGTCCATAAGTTGTGCTCGCGGTACTTCAGCATCTAGCTAGTGCTACTGAAGAGGAGTGAGCATAACGGGAGTAATGTTTCTTAAGTGGCAGGTAATTTTAAATGCAACGTTTCTATCAGCTCAACAAATATCAGCAAACACACAAACTGTGTGCAGTTTGTCACACAGTGTGTCGCTAGCAAAAGGTACACCTGCTGTATTTCCCAACAACAGAAAAGAGTGAGAGATAACTTCACTCAGAGATGGAGAAAGATGTAAGAAAGACAGGACGGGAGAGGAAAAAGAGAGGTTATATTTAAAGGTAAGGACTGCTCAGTGGCATTTTTTTAAAAATCAGATACTGGATCTGAACTTGGGTTTTTTCATTTTGTGAAACGGCCTTGTGAAAACAAACTGACATACTGACTTTGTGTTATTCAAATACTGGCAGTTTAGAGCAGGACAGATTACCTTAATGTACTGAATTTACAGGAAAGCCTTGTGTTGGACTGCAGTTCATGGCCAGCGTTAGGCTACAGTAGAGATTAATTTGACTTTAAGCTGATGATGCTTAGATTCATTCACTGAATTAAGTCTTTATACCAACTGTATACTGTCTAGTATAAGGACAGTATAAATGGTATCCTGTCAATCTAAGGGTTAGCGATAAAGCGTTTGCTTACATCGCGTTGAATTAATTTGTGAAAATCCACAAAGAGCAGTAAACCTCAGAGCCATAAAAGCACCAGCACGGGTCAGCTGATTGCCGCCTCTACAGAAAAGAAAAAATCTACTGGAGCTCACATCAGAAATTATTGTGAGTTGTGATTCTTTTCCCAATGTTGGGCTACTGCAACTGAGATTACAGCTTCCCCACCTGCCATATCCTACTTAAACCCCCCACTGTAATGGCAATACAAAGAAAGTTTATATTCCTGTGTGTTAATATTATTGTATTTATATATCAGTATATTAATATAGCACAAAGTTCAGTTAGCTTTGCACAAAAGAAGCTTGTATGAATGTATTTCAAAGAGCTACTTTTTACTGTCTTACTTTGAGTACAATTCAGAGCGTGTACTTTTTCACTTTTACTTGAGTGAAGAAGTTGAATCAGTACTTGAACTTTTACCGGATTGTTTTTAAGTGCCTGACTTGCACTCTTGCCACCTCTGCATATAGTCCTCTTCATTTTGTTACTAAATTACCTACCAGGAGGATGAGGGACGTCGCTTGTGGAGATTTTTAATATTTCCTCTCACATGTCACCATTTAGTAGCATTTTTCTGATCTGTGTAGAGCAATATTTTATATTATGCTGAAATATCTGCTCTAAAGTGATCGGAAGAACTGTGAACCCCACTGATGTACA
This sequence comes from Mchenga conophoros, assembly GCF_057382185.1. Taxonomy (NCBI): domain Eukaryota; kingdom Metazoa; phylum Chordata; class Actinopteri; order Cichliformes; family Cichlidae; genus Mchenga; species Mchenga conophoros. The sequence goes on along the minus strand of NC_140547.1, from coordinate 14,359,010 downwards.
CACAGTTTTATTGAGACAAACATATGATTCTTTAAATTCTGATGTTATTATTTATTTCATGCTTTTAAAAAATTGTGTGCCTGTTACTGAAGTACAGTAGTCTCCTTTTTCGCCCTTTTGTCAGTTTCACAGACTCATAACCCTTTGTGCCTCTCACCTACTCTATGCTAATGGTAATGCTTGGATTGAAGGAAAATACAGCCCAGTTTGCCTGAATTTAAAAGGCGTGAGCATTGCTAATTATTGTAGCTATTCCACAAATAATCCTTTTAGTGATTTTTTGCTTCAGAAAAAGGGAGAAAAATGTGGTAGTAAATAAATAAAAAAGCAAATAAATAGAGGCTGATTTGAATGCAGCGTCAGGGGAGATGTAGTGCAAAGGCGCGATAATAGCTAAGCTAGCTTATAACATCTTTGTTTTCACTGAGCACTGTGCTGTGGTCTCTGGGGCCACAAGAGGATTTTTGGCAAAGCCGTTCTTCTCAAGGTCCACACTTTGCAAACACTCAAGGAGGCTTCTCTGCGCTATCACTGAATCAGGATCCTCTCACACTCTCATGGCACAGGAGGTGGAGGAGGCTAGTCATATTCATCGACTTTCCCCATGGACGAACGTTAGGGTATCCGACACTTGGGGAAGGCTGAATGGGAAAAAAAAAAACAAAGAAGCCAAATAGTAGTCTTTTTAGGAAGATTAGTTCCACATTTTCAGGCCCTGAATGACGCGCTGCATCCTGGATATTATTCTGCTCCACAAGCAAACAGCACTTGCTGCTAAGATGCTGAGAATTTATTGTGATTTCTTACATCCGCAGTGAATTTATTGTTGTTTCTCAGAATTCCATTCTGCCTTCGTTTTGACACAAATAAATGACTTTGGGACCTTGAAGGTTTAATTTGAAATAGCACATGTCTTGCAGTCGAGACACCGAAATGAAACAATTGCTTTTCCGCTGGTAACCAGACTTGAGGTGACACTTCGGAGGAGAAGTAACGCATAATATTTATCTCCCTGCCCTTGGAGATGTGGTACGCACATCCAATTCATCCATGTCTCCATCAGAGAAGAATGAAAGCATGGTCTCAAAAAAAGGAGTCCTTTTCATTACAGCTACATGGATCATTTATCATGTTGAGTTTGCTCCGTCACATGTCATCGATTACAAGAGTTTTCTTGAAACAGTAGAACACCGCAGTTCAGGTCACAAGCAGAAAGGTGTAACACAACAACTAATCATCTGAAATGTGAGACGACAGCTGGGGTTGCAACAAAAACATCTAAGACACCAAGAGAAGAGCTACAGGCACAGAACAAATGAATATAAATATGACAGGGAAAATATTTGATTTATAGTATTATATATTAATGTACTTTATTACGAAAGGCTCAAAACAACATAAACACAGCCTTCTAACTGCAATTACATCTTCATTTCAAACACATTATCTCTGTATTACTGCACTGCCCACTGCTCCTTTTCATCAAATGACTTTCTTCATTAAACATTAGATATTTACAGCAACATGCAGTTCAAGTTACTGTCACTGCAAGCTTGTATATGACAGCTGGTAAGATACACAGTGCTCCTAAAACACTGAAAGACCTAACATTTGAGATAGAGTAATGTGATTGGAAATTGGGGTGTAGTCTATCATCATCTTCTGGGCACATGGTAGTGTAAAGCTTCATTAGTGCCACATTTTTAAAAAGCATTCTTGGTTTAAATGAGGCCACTATGTTGCCACAGAAGCCGTATTTTCTTTACTTAATGTGTTTGTCATTTATTCTGACAAGTCTTAAGTTAAAGATGCTCACTACAATTTCTCTGTTTTGAGCATAAACACAGAAAAAGCACTCTCAAAAGAATTAAAGTGAGTTTGTGCGAAGTATTTGATGAGCCTCCAAACTCATGACTGTATCACTAGAACCAGCTTTGATCTTAACCTGTACCTGACATATCAGTGCAGCCTTTGAACTTAAAATTCACATCTACACATCGTTACTTAAAGACATGGTAGTTTCGAGTGCGCCATCACACATCAAGTAGTCAGTATAAATGGAACAGTTTCAATTCTGCATAAAGTGTATAGGCACCAAATTTTGAAAAAGGGCCATTATTATTTTTTGTTTTTCTAGTTGGTTAACATCATAAAACCAGAAGCATATCCTGCACATGATCCATTAGAGTTCATAAATTATTTTAATTGGTGAAGTACAGAAAAAATATTATATGTTTTCTTGTTATTGGTTGGCTCACAAACAGTCATATCCATGACAAATGTATTGATTGAGAAATATTACGAGTACTATGAGTATTTTGTCAGTAGTACCGATGACCATAAAAAGTTTGGAAACATGTGAACACATCAGCATAGCAATGACCATAATACCGTATTTTTCTGACCATAAGGCGCACTGGATTATAAGGCGCATTAAGTGAAACAAAACAATCAGATAAGTCAAACTTTACTCATTCTTCTTGCTTCCTCCACTTCCGTACCATTGATTCATTCTCTCGCAGCTGCTCTATTCCCGTGTTGTTGCAGTATATTAATGACTAACTTCGTATTGCGGATGGATTATCTCAGTTGTTCTCCTGACTGAAGTTTGGTCCATTTACAGCATCCTGCCATGCAATTGCATTTGTCCCTAACCATCAGGAACCCTTACGTTAACTTTTATCGAGTGGAAAAAAATTAGCGTTCATCCTCCAGCTTCACTGTGTTTATGTTATGCTAACATAGCTGTGTCGCTAGCGATCACGTAGCACATCATTATATACCAGCTAGCCCAACTTCAGTAACCCTACAAACGTCACTGCTGTTTAGTTTTCTGTCTTCGTTTATGTTGGAAGCGATAGCAGAGCTGTATGTTTAAATTTTTTCAGAAATCTCTCAGTCAGAACATGCTATATCATGTTTTGGTGGAAACTAGCGAGCTAACTTCCTGCTAACTTCTAACTCCGTTGAATTTAATAAATTCTATTTTCATGGATGCTTGAATGTTAAACTTAAGTGTTACACCTGATAAAGCAGCAAAGCTGATCATTTTATTAAAAATGAAAGAATTTGGACAGTTTTTAACTGTCAGTGATGCCGCAGTTTTCGTTTGGCTTTGGGACCTGAAGTGGAGCTTGGACCCAGATTACTCCGTGAGGCTCCTGACTACAGCAGCCGCAATGCTCCGATAATCCATCAAGCGGTGCGGCTCTGTAGCTTACTAAAGTCGTACTAAAACATTTTTTGACAGATTTTTGAGCGCTGTGTACCACGTAAAATCGGTTCGAGGTCAATAAGCAGAACCAGAATTCATGCATAGGGTACACCGGATTATAAGACGCACTGTCGATTTTTGAGGAAATTAAAGGATTTTAAGTGCGCCTTATAGTGCAGAAAATACGGTACTGATTTTAACATAATAATGATAGCGAAGCCTTAACCATTTCCTCCTAATTTGGAAGTCAACCTGTAGGACTACTCCCTTCATGATCATGATCAATACCATCTAACAGGAAACACATGATATGCAACACTTCTGGCAAAGTGATATTTGGAGCTATCACATAATTTGCAGTTTCATGAAGTTCTTTCTTTATGATTATTTGCATTCAGATTTTGTCATTGTGGAGAATCTTACATTAACGACCTTCTTAACAGTTTGAATTTAACATTGTTCAATAAATCAGGAGCGAGAATTTGGTGAAATTTTAAGTAGTGTGCATAAAGGTTATGCTGTGAAAATTAGAAAAAAAATGAAACCAACAAATATGACCCTGACCTTGTGCAGTTTGGGTGATCACTGTGTGAAACTTTGATTAAACTGTGACTGGACAGACTGACAAGCTCATTTGTCTTAAAAAAATATTTTTGCCATAATTTGTCTTTAAAAAAAAGCCCAAATTTAAGGCAGATTTTGCACATTTTTTAAGACATTTCCAGAGTTGTTTGTAGAGCTACACTGGCTCGGTTCCGTCTCTTGATGTAATCACGCACTGATTAATGATACTGAAGTCATGGTTCTGTTGGTGAAACACAATATGATGCGTTTCAGGACTCTAGGTTCAATCACGACTGACAGTATTTTGGGCTCATTATTATGTTGCTGCATGAATCTGGGGACCAATCAGATTGATGGCATTAGGCGATCAAAATCTAATCATCCGAAGTCCACAGGCTTACGTTGTCTTATCAGTCTTCTTTAACAGCGCCTGGCCAGGACAAAAATCAAACATACAGATTGATACAAAAAGATCATATATAAACTCATATAGTAACCATACCTTGTTATTACCATTTTCCCCACCAGTACTTAACCATCTAGCTTAATTCAGTGTTACATTTGACATTATATATTAGGGTGAAATGATCAACTGTCCATCTCAGCCTGTTTAGTATTCTGCCCATGAAATGGTTTAAACCTCACCCCCCATCCATCTATCTACCAAAAGATATGAGATAACTTTTTTTCTTCTCAACAGATGATATTAAGTGCCTCCTATTATGTCAGTAGGTCTGTATCATATTAGAATCTGCAATCGCAGGTCAGAAAGTATACGGTGCTCTTGTCTCGGCCGGTGCTGCCGAATTACTTTCCTGCACACAATGGCTGAATGGGTTGAGGCTTTGTCATTTAAACTGCATAAAGAGCCCAGAAATTGATTTTTATTGTAGATCTTCATATCTAATAAAGCTCTGAGGATCCCCTTTCTTCATTGTCTGAATGGCCAGTGAATGCTTTCAATCTGCCTCTCTGTTTCATGCATAAAAGTGGTAGCTGGAATGATAGGAGAAGAATGAGAGGGAGGGTTGCTGCCATGCCAATGAAAAGCATCCCTTCTCTTTTTCTCCTCTCCTTGGAAACTAAACCTGGGGAGGATGGGAGAGGTGAAGGAGCTGGGGGTAATTGAAAAGTGAAATGTTTTTTCCCTTCCTCTTTAGAAAGAATGTGTCTTTTTCAAAGAGAAAACATAACCAGGACACGCTTCTGCTAAAGAAATACCCTTTAGGAGCGTCCACAGCAGAGAAAGTCTACAAAGATATCAATCTTCTTTCATTGGAGGTCAGCTTCTTTCTCATTACTACAGTTTAGACGTACAATAAAAAAAACCCGCTGTTGTTGGGCGGAATATGTGGTTCGTTTTTCATGAATGCGAGTGTCCTTTCTACTTCAATCTGTTCTTTATTAAAGGAAAACACTACAAACTTCAATAGAATCTGAAGATGCAAAAAATAATAATACACATACGAAAGGTAACAAATTGTAGAAAAATATAACGAAAAGTGAATATTTTGTTAGAGGGTCATCATGCTTAGGCTTCATTGTCTAAAGTATTTCAGAGTTTTTACATGAACAATATATAGACATAAGACACTTTCACAAATGCAGTGAAGCCCTGAACTTTTAAAATATATTAACCAACTTAGATGCATGGAAGAGCGCAAAGGTAAAAAATCTAATTGCACCTGCATGAGAACAGTTTATAGTCTAGTGCAGCGGTCCCCAACCTTTTTTGCGCCACAAACCGGTTTATGCCCGACAATATTTTCATGGACCGGCCTTTAAGGTGTCGCGGATAAATACAACAAAATAAAACTAGTACCGGTACCGAAAAAAAGAAAATTTATTCATAACACACGAGTAAACGATAAAAACGATAACAAAATAACGCTGAAAACCGATAAAAATCCTGAAAACTATACATTTCACACCTGAGCCTCAACTCTCGCGGCCCAGTACCAAACGACTCATGGACCGGTACCGGTCCGAGGCCCGGGGGTTGGGGACCGCTGGTCTAGTGTATTCATAGCTGGTGAAACTCTATCTCGTGTCTTGCCTCCTGCAGAATAGATTCGAAAAGCATCTTTGTGTGTGTGTGTGTGTGTGTGTTTCTAATTAGTTAACAATCTTTGCTAAATGTTAACTAATTAGAAACGATAGTTGAGTTTTATTATAGAAAGCTCTCTTTCATAAATAAATAAACATCCTAGAGTAAACCCTTAGATGCAAAATACCAATGAGTTCTCGGACCTCACCCATCTTCAAAATAGTACATGTTTACTGAGGTAGAAATTCCACATTAGCTGTTGTACCTGGCAACAATGGCTCAGTGCGTATATGGGTGTGCAACTTTTAAAAGATGTTACCCAACTTAGATGTATGGAAGAGGACAAAGGTACAAAATCTGACTGCACTTGCATGAGAACAGTGTAGATTATAGTCTAGTGTATTCATAGCTGGTGAAACTCTATCTTGTCTCCTGCAGAATCTATTCGGAAAGCATCTTTATATTGAAAAAAATGACAAAGCATTTCCATGAGTGAGAATGTCAATTATTGTCTGTGAAGGTTCTCAGTCATCCAGGTCATCGTAGTCAAAGGAGCTTGCAAAGAAAAGCGTCTGGACTTCTTTAAGTTGCTTGAAGACGTTTCACCTCTCATCCGAGAAGCTTCTTCAGTTCTAAGGTCAAATGGTGGAGAGTCCCAGATATAAACCTAGTGGGAGTGAAACCCCACAGAGGGACAAAAGGACCCCCTGATGATCCTCTAATCGCCTGAGCAAGGTGGGAAACTGGGCGTGGGTCCCAATCAGCCAGAGTTTCGGGTGTGTTCATTGTGAAACCTGGCCCCACCTTATCATGCGAATTCCTGAGGTCAGATGGCCCAGGATGTGAGTGGGCGTTAAGGCGTCTGGGAAGGGATCTCAAAACTGGATTATAGATGGCAGAGAGTTGGTGTCGTAAACCCCCGCCTCTGTTCAAAGATGGTCGCTCACAGTGGACATAGATGGCTTCTTTCACTCCTCTTTCAAACCATCTGTCCTCTCTGTCCAAAATGTGAACATTGGCATCCTCGAAAGAGTGTCCTTTATCCTTAAGATGCAGATGGACTGCTGAGTCTTGTCCTGTGGAGGTGGCTCTTCTGTGTTGTGCCATGCGCTTGTGAAGTGGCTGTTTGGTCTCTCCAATGTAGAGGTCTGAGCATTCCTCGCTGCACTGTACAGCATACACCACATTGTTAAGTTTGTGTTTTGGCGTTTTTGTTCTGCCCGGTGGTGTAGGGCAGAACCACCGGGCAGAACATGTTCCCTCTAAGCCTGAAGGGAAAAAGAAGGAACACACACATGTAAAGGAAGCACTCAAAACGTGCGGCTATCCTAAATGGGCGTTCTTAAAGTCAGCAAAGAGGCACAGAAAAGAAGATCAGACACCAGCGAGGGAGGACAGACGCAACAACATTGTCATCCCCTATGTAGCCGGCGTATCAGAGAAACTCAGGAGAGTTTTCTCCAAACATGACATCCCAGTGTATTTCAGACCCAGCAACACGCTCAGACAGAAACTGGTTCACCCGAAAGACAAAAACGCCAAAACACAAACTTAACAATGTGGTGTATGCTGTACAGTGCAGCGAGGAATGCTCAGACCTCTACATTGGAGAGACCAAACAGCCACTTCACAAGCGCATGGCACAACACAGAAGAGCCACCTCCACAGGACAAGACTCAGCAGTCCATCTGCATCTTAAGGATAAAGGACACTCTTTCGAGGATGCCAATGTTCACATTTTGGACAGAGAGGACAGATGGTTTGAAAGAGGAGTGAAAGAAGCCATCTATGTCCACTGTGAGCGACCATCTTTGAACAGAGGCGGGGGTTTACGACACCAACTCTCTTCCATCTATAATCCAGTTTTGAGATCCCATCCCAGACGCCTTAACGCCCACTCACATCCTGGGCCATCTGACCTCAGGAATTCGCATGATAAGGTGGGGCCAGGTTTCACAATGAACACACCCGAAACTCTGGCTGATTGGGACCCACGCCCAGTTTCACACCTTGGCTCAGGCGATTAGAGGATCATCAGGGGGTCCTTTTGTCCCTCTGTGGGGGGATACTCCCACTAGGTTTATATCTGGGACTCTCCACCATTTGACCTTAGAACTGAAGAAGCTTCTCGGATGAGAGGTGAAACGTCTTCAAGCAACTTAAAGAAGTCCAGACGCTTTTCTTTGCAAGCTCCTTTGACAATGTCAATTATTGTTAACTAATTAGAAACACAATTCTGGACAAGCTGTGGTCTCGAGTTCATGTGCAAAAACCAAGCAACAACCTTCAAGACTGAAAATAAAGTCACTGTCAAAGAGCCAAAAACTGCCAGTTGAGACTCGTTTCCCACAGACTTCTATTTAACTACGTCCAACTGACAAACATTTTAAGCATAGTTACATCTTACAGGAGTCACAAAGGTAGACCTCTCTGCTGTGTTCGTGCTTTTGTTTTTCATGTCAGTTGACAAATAATCTTACTGTGTGGGTTTGTAAGAGATTTTTCACATTTCATTAGTCTGTAACTAAGCACTAACCAACCAATGCATGTATCTGTGCCTTTACACTTTACAGTTTGGGGATGCAGTTGGTTAAACTTCTGGGTGATTTCATGGTGGCAAACTTTTCCATCCTGAGTGAAAACAGCTATGATGAACAGAAATAGACCAATGCAAAACATTTATAACTATATAATTAAATATATAATTAAATTCAGTTTAGTTCAGTTTTATTTATATAGCACCAAATCACATCAGTCACCTTAAGGTAATTATAGGTAAAGACCACATAATAATGGTAGTTCAAAAAACCGTACATTAAACCTACAGAAATGCCTTGTTAATTAATGTCAGATGATATCAAGTTGACTGCATATTTTAATCTACAATTTCAATCAACAAAACACAATTAAGATTAACAAATATAATAGGTAAATAATTAATAAATACAATTAAATTCCAAGTTTGCACTTATTGGTAGTTTATAATGCATTTTTAAAAATCTGAAGTCGGTCTTAATAAACTGCAGTTACTGTTTATACCGCACGGTTGGTTTTGGAGCATTACACAACATTGTTATATCATGGGCATAAGACAAAGGCAGAAAGTCATCATAGTGCATTGGTGTATATCACTTGAGGTAACTTGAGAAGACTTCACTGCAATCATGTTTTCTTTTCTTTATACCAATAATCGCATGCTTGTATGAGCACTCGAACAGGTTTTGCTTGTTGTCATCATTGCTCCTAATCAATCTGTGATTCTAAATCTAAAAAAACTGTCTCAAGCAGTCTGATTTTCACTGTTCAGTGGGATCTCTAAGAAGAATTTCAACCTCAGCCATCTTTAAATAGGTTATAGTTTAGAACACACAGCCAAAGTGTCCAAGACTGTGTGAGAATCATATGGAACATCTTTAATCAAATTTTTGATACGCTGCTGAATCTCATATTGTAATGTAATGTAAAGGTGTGGGAAAGAAGAGTTAGGGGTCTCCAAAATCATAAAGAAATACAAATGGGATTGTTGTTTAGTTCCATGGGAATTGTGTGATTATGCAGATCCACTACAATCTTTAAATTATACTACATTTGACAGTGAAATTATTGACTGGAAAACAGACATCACAAGTTATTAATCACAAATAAATATGATTGTGTTAATACAGTAAACAAAATGAAGAACATTTAGGTATTATTATCAGTATTATTATTATTATTGACAAAGTTAAATGCAGTGGTTTCACAGGTCTAGAGATTTATTAGAGAAGAATCTATTTCATAAATAAATAAACACCCTATAGTAAACCCTTAGATGTGATTACAGCAACTGAAATGCCAATGAGTTCTCGGACCTCACCCATCTTCAAAAATAGTACATGTTTATGAAGATGGAAATTCCAGATACATTGTTGTACCTGGTATTAATGGCTCTGTGCGTATATGGGTGTGCAGCTATTGTTTTGAAAAAATGTGAACCCATCCCAGTAAGTGCTAAAGAAATTTAAGCTTGTCAAGACTGAGTTGCAAACAATGCCTTTACGTCATTTAAATGAGTGATTTTAAATATATTTTCTCTTAATTTTTGATCTGTACGTTTTGCCTGCATGATGCAGGAAATAAATTCAATGTAATCACCGGGAAACCTGATTCACATAGTCACAAGGAAGGTGACATCCTGTTTTTACTCTAGTGTGAATAAGCCATAAACTATGGCTGTGTAAAGTGCATTTGACTTTAAATAAGTTTAGTTTAATATTCTGTATATATAGGTTCATGTGACTTATCCTTAAAAAAAACACCCTTAAATTAAGTAAGTACAGCTAAGGAACTTTATTTTTTGAAGACAATGCATATCAGCACTGCCAAACTGCATGCAATGCAGGCGATGAATAAAAAAACCATTGTCCTGATGTTTTTGACTATGTCAATTATATCTGTGTAGATTTTTCAAAACGCTTAAAAATGTTATTGCTCTTTAATCGAAAATGTTGTCGTCTCATTATGTTTGCAAGAAACTAAAATACAGTGTATTTGAACACCAAAGTCATTAAACTGCAGAATTTGTTTGCACATATGTATGTCTGAGCTCCAGCAACATGTTCCACACTGTCCCACACAAACTGACTCTTTGCAACACATTTAGCTTGCAGGGATCTGGCCGCCCTAACTGTATGGTATATTTAGGATGGCGAGCGAGTAGCGATTGGGTGGAGGCATTTATTATTAAGTTGAAATGCGTGAAATCAAGGCAGAAGTGTAATTACCCCATAAGCACACAAGGATTACTTCTGTAGCACAAATACTGAATTTCATGTTTGACTTGACTTAATGACTCTATAAGTTGTAAAACAAAAACTGCCCCCTGTTGCTTGTGTGATAAAGCAGATTAACTTTTGCTGCCTTTGGTGGAACGCAGCCGAACAGCATTTACATTAATAAAAAATGAACATGATCTGTCAAATTAACAGCTCTGCTTTTAAGAAATATAAGAAGGAAAATAAAATGCTCTGATCTGAATGAGATTTGAATGAAAAATTAAAGAAGCACATCCCCCCCCCCTTCATTTCTGTGCTGCTCTAAACAAATCATCCTCCTCTTGCTTGTTTAAACTAAATGTTATGCAAATGCACACCTCACCTCACTCACAGGGCCGCACACTCCTCCCTCATTTTTCTCATTTTAGGTGATCGCAAACATGTAAACAAAATTTGTTTTCATGCATTTGAATATGATTAATTATCACAGACTAAATCCAGCTGCACTTGTAAAGACTTTTCAGACGAGATTAGGAATTTCAAAGTGACAACCATGATAGATGGGAGCATTCTGTAAGTCGTAGATTAAAGGTCACAGCGATGAACTGAAAAACTCACAAGGCATCATTTAAGTTGAGGCAGATGCAATCAAAGCCGAGCAGCAAATAAACGAGCGCCTCAAACAGGCAAAATGATTATGGAAATGGGTATCTGCACACAACTAAACATATGGCAGTGCCTAATGCCATATAACACTAGGGGCTGGGTTTAATCAAACTTCACCAATTAAAAATACAAATGATATGCAAACATCTGAAAGTCTGAGGAGAAATTGAGGAGGATTGTTATTAATGATAGGGGATGGATCTATCTCCGCTAATTCTGTTAATGTTTCTTGCACTGCTCTCCTTTCTACAGATAAGACTGATCAGCATCACTTGAACTGCTTAAATAAACAGTCCAAGCGGAGAAATGGTGCAATGTCAAAAGTAAATGTAAATCACACATGGCGTTTACAGTAGATGCATTTAGAAAATAAGAAAAGATAAGACTGTTTTATGAAACAGTTACCAGCTGCAGTTTGGATGAAGCTGGTTGTTCCCAATTTGATTCATTTTACATTTATTTTTAAATTTGCACAACTAAAGTACAGACTCAAGTTAAGCTCTGGAACATCTTGCCTTGGTGAAAAATTTATTTTTTCTGAAATCCTGACTACACTAACCAGGAAAATTAATGAGAAACTTTTAGTAAATGCTACAAAAGGATCAAAGGACTCAGTCACACAAGCTAAGAGACCGGTTAGAGACCTATGCGTATTCCCCAACCAGTTGCTGAGTGGTTGCTGGCTGTCATGAAGTGGCATTGGTGGCAGTGAGAGTGCTGCAAAAAGCTGCAGATGCAAGACACTGATATGTCTGCACACACTGATGTTGTGGAGCAAAAGTTGTGCATTGCTGCTCCAACCTACAGATTTCAAAAAGCAAATCTTTCACATTGAAAGTGAATGTTCTCTGTTTCTGGTTTGAATCCAGCTTTCACAGTTTCACTGCGGCTCCAAGTAGTTTACAAGCATTTGTAGACAAATCACACAAATCTTCCAAGCAAACTACTGCCAACCCCAGAAACCTTCTAGCAATGAAAGTAATCACATCAGTGGTTTCATATACTTCTTTGCAACCAATACCAGAAATCTCCAGCAAGCACTCGCCAAGCAGATAAAGAATTTACGCTTTTCCCTAGCAACTGGTGGTTACCAGGTGGTTGACGACAGGTGTCTAAGGCAAGTGTGTAACTGGGTCTTGACTAAAGTCAACCATGCCATCTTTCTGCCTAAACCTATCCACAGTCAGATATAATAAAATACAGGTCAGCACTGTCTTGTAATCACATCTTGATAATGATGTGATTACAATAAAGTTAATTGTGATATGACTTAAATAATTTTTTAAAGAAAATGTACAAGTGATACTGAAATAATAATTTATATTTATGACTATTTTGCTCCATTCCCTGGGGATTATTTGTATTTTGTTGTTCAGATAATCAACAAATTGAATCCTTTCAGCCATAGAAGTCCAGGTGGGGCCTAGGTATCAAATGGGGCCCAACAACAAACTTTTGCCCCTAGGCCCCATTCCTACAAAACTGCCCAAAGAAGTCCTGCCATTAATTAATTCTTCGATCTTAAATATGATCAATCTATCTCTAATAATCAGCTATGTAACACAGGTCTTCAAGCTGGCTGTAGTTAAACCTTTACTCAAAAAGCCATCCCTAGACCCAGCAGTCTTAGCTAATTATAGGCCAATCTCCAACCTTCCTTTCGTATCAAAAATCCTTGAAAGAGTAGTTGTCAAACAGCTAACAGATCATCTGCAGAGGAATGGTTTATTTGAAGAGTTTCAGTCAGGTTTCAGAGCTCATCACAGCACAGAAACAGCTTTAGTGAAGATTACAAAAGATCTTCTTATGGCCTCTGACAGTGGACTCATCTCTGTGCTTGTCCTGCTAGACCTCAGTGCAGCATTCGATACTGTTGACCATAATATCCTATTAGAGCGATTAGAACATGCTGTAGGTATTACAGGTACTGTGCTGCAGTGGTTTGTATCATGTCTATCTAATAGACTCCAATTTGTACATGTAAATGGAGAGTCCTCTTCACACACTGAGGTTAATTATGGAGTTCCACAGGGTTCAGTGTTAGGACCAATTCTGTTTACATTATACATGCTTCCCCTAGGCAGCATCATTAGAAGACATAGCATAAATTTTCACTGCTATGCAGATGACGCCCAGCTCTATCTGTCCATGAAGCCAGATAACACACACCAATTAGTTAAACTGCAGGAATGTCTTAAAGACATAAAGACCTGGATGGCCGCTAACTTTTTGCTTCTTAATTCAGATAAAACTGAGGTTATTGTACTCGGCCCTGAAACTCTTAGAAATATGGTATCTAACCAGATTCTTATTCTGGATGGCATTACCTTGGCCTCCAGTAACGCTGTGAGGAACCTTGGAGTCATTTTTGACCAGGACATGTCCTTCAACGCACATATTAAACAAATATGTAGGACTGCTTTCTTCCATTTGCGCAACATCTCTAAAGTTAGAAATATCCTGTCTCCGAGTGACGCTGAAAAACTAGTTCATGCATTTATTACTTCCAGGCTGGACGACTGTAATTCATTATTATCAGGATGTCCAAAAAACTGAAAAGCCTTCAGCTAATCCAAAATGCTGCAGCAAGAGTCCTGACAGGGACTGAAAAGAGAGAGCAGATTTCTCCTGTATTGGATTCCCTTCATTGGCTTCCTGTTAAATCCAGAATTGAATTCAAAATCCTGCTCCTCACATACAAGGTCTTAAATAATCAGGCCCCATCTTAATGACCTTGTAGTACCATATCACCCTATTAGAGCACTTTGCTCTCGCTCTGCAGGCCTACTTGTTGTTCCTAGAGTATTTAAAAGTAGAATGGGAGGGAGAGCCTTCAGTTTTCAGGCCCCTCTTCTGTGGAACCAGCTTCCAGTTTGGATTCGGGAGACAGACACTATCTCTACTTTCAAGATTAGGCTTAAAACTTTCCTTTTTGCTAAAGCATATAGTTAGGGCTTGTTACACACCGGCCCGAGGCCGGGGTGCAACACAACAAAAAGATAAACCCTACACATAATAACGACAAAATAAATCACACCGCGGCAGATTGACGAGAATTAGTTAATTTATTTACTGAACAGGTAGCGAGCTTCAGGGTGGGCGATGCCAAAACAACAAACAAATCACACTAGAAAGAAAAACAAAACTACCTTACCTCCCACGATTCCAAAACAACATACAATTCTCTAACCTGTCTCCCTACCCGAAACAGGAGAAAAGAGGGTAATGAAAGAAAACGGCTTCCCACTCCTACAGCTACCAAGCTCAGGTAAACTCTTTTTCAACATTTATATTGCAGCCCCGTACAGTCACACCCCACGACGGTCCCCCAGACACACAGCTCACGGGAAGCCAGGAAGTCTCCTCGCCGGCCCAGTCCAACCCCTTTTGTAGCTGGCCTCTTTCCTTCCTCCACCAATGGGCGGCCTCCACCTGGAAACAAGCATCACTGAATACAAACACAAACAATAACAACACCGTACCGCAGATAATGACCCTGGGTCATAACAGGGCTGGACCAGGTGACCCTGAATCCTCCCTTAGTTATGCTGCAATAGACGTAGGCTGCCGGGGGATTCCCATGATGCATTGAGTTTTTTCCTTTCCAGTCACCTTTCTCACTCACTATGTGTTAATAGACCTCTCTGCATTGAACCATATCTTTTATTAATCTCTGTCTCTCTTCCACAGCATGTCTTTATCCTGTTTTCCTTCTCTCACCCCAACCGGTCGCAGCAGATGGCCCCGCCCCTCCCTGAGCCTGGTTCTGCCAGAGGTTTCTTCCTGTTAAAAGGGAGTTTTTCCTTCCCACTGTCGCCAAAATGCTTGCTCATAGGGGGTCATATGATTGTTGGGTTTTTCTCTGTATCTGTGAAGCGCCTTGAGGTGACTTTTGTTGTGATTTGGCGCTATATAAATAAAATTGAATTGAATTGAAGTATTCTGCAGTTCTAGTTTTAATGAAAGGTCTCCCCCGTTTGATCATAATGAGCTTCACTATCTAATTAGCAGTTGTGGAAACACCTTTACTGTAGTAGAACTTGATCATTTTTAATACTGCAGGTAAAAAGGAACAGGCAGTACCAGCAGCATATTAATTATCAAATAAAGAATATCAAGGTTTATTATGATTATCCAGCCTGAGCCCAAGAAGAACGCGGTTTCAGTGTTTCACAGACTATCTGAGTCGTAGATTTTGTGTCAAGAGGCACGCAGCATTTTTCAGGGGAACTCTTTGACATTTGAGAGGCTGTGAATCATGAGTAGTTGCCGTCTCTTCAAAAATGATGCTGGAGGGAGGGAGTGAGGTTATCCTGTGTGGTAAACACAACCCTTCCATCCTCACATCTCTCTCCCTCTCTTATATCTCCCGCTGGGAGGAGCCGAGTCAAGAGGAAGCGAGGTGTCGCATTAGTCAAATGAAATGAATCCATAGTGTGATCAGCTTCACAAAGCAGCGCCACAGTGTGGCTGGAGGAAAAATCATAGGTGATGTCACTCGCAGAACACCTACAAGTAGATGACGTCAAAGCAGATTTAAAAAAATGTGATCATAATCACAGTAATCAGCATGACGAGATTTTATTAAATGTTTAAGCAAGTTTAAGGAAGTTCCTGCATGAGCTCTAAATGGTCCATATGGTGTTCCTGTATCTTACTGTTTATGCATTATTCCTTATTTTTGCCTCCATGAGTTTCCAATAAACATTTAAACAGGAGTGGATATTGCTCCTTCTTAAGGCAAACTGTTGCCTGTCACAGAGTGTGTCAGCATGCAGTCATGGGTATTTGTGAAGAATTTGGATGCCTTAATGACATGCGACTTGATTCCGGCGTCTGCCTCCATATCTGCACTGATGTCAGTATTACTCCTGCAGCAGCAGTGCAAACACACAGACACACACACACAGACAGTATCGAGCTCAATCATTCCTTCCTGAAAAAAACAGCGTTGTTATTCCATCATTGGAACAGTCTGCACACAAACCAAATCCATTTAAAATGCTGAAATACTTTCACCAAAATACAGACTTACGCTATATAGAATTGCATTTGCTTTATGGCCACATGGATTAAGTGAATGTAGGCAAATATGGCTGGAAATACATTAGCTGTTGATCAAATTGTTCTGCATTTTTGGGGGGGCTTTCTCAGTTTTCTAAAAGGGGAAGAAAAAAAAGTAAAGTCTTTTGTGCTCATAAAGAAATTAAAAATGATTCTATTCTCAGTCATGATCTGTGTTTCCTGATGCGCTATTTCCCTCTGTGTTATTTCTGACTTACTAGAAGCTTGAGTACATTTGAAAATCACAAAGTAAATCTGAATATTTTTACTTTAAGCTCCCCAGCCCAGGAAAAGATGATCCTGCCACTTGTCCATTACAGACATGACACGGGCCTCCCCCACCTACCCATCACCACCCTCTCAGTCCCCCAGGAGAAGGTAGGGATGTAGGGTGTGGAGGAGGGAGGGGGCTTTGAGAGGATTCTTTATGCAGCTCTGTGTATTGCTTTCATGTTGTCCAGCCGGTAACTAAGTTGGGTTGCTGGGGGCAATGGCTAATTCACACCCTCAGATCACGAGCATGAAATGAGAGAGCAGTGAGCGCTAAAGCCCCGAGGTTAACGATAGCTCCGTGGCACCACACACCCAACACCCCCTCCATATAAATCTGGTCAAATGGTTTCATTTTAGATTATCCCCAGAATCTCCTGCACACACTTAACGGAGAGGTAGAAGGTTCACCTGAGATAGTAAGGCTGATTTTGGCAGCGTTACGATGCCCACTTTTGTTTATCGAAGCCACTGCTGCCTTCTTACACACTTAAGTGAAGCATCCGCGCTTTTCTTTGTATTATCCTAATGTGAGCCGCGTGAATGGACTCAGCAGAGCCCACACGCAAGCTATTTTGTCATGATGGATGCTGCTTTTTCTACGGAGATCAGCAAAAATAAAGAAATAAATATTTAAAAGAAGAATACAGCTGTGAAGGACTTTAAAAATCTTTTTACTCCTCAGTTAAACAAGCTTGTGGATGAAGACCGCCCCCCCTCCCCTCACCCCCTTTCTAGCACCACCACCACCCTTTTCCCCAAAACCCCTCTTTAAAGTTATTTCAAATTTCCCAGCATGGCTTTGAGAAATCTGTTTGTTTGAGGGCAGCATTAGATGTGACCAGCGTTTTATTGTGACATAAAACCGCATTTCTTCCTTGGCAGATTAAAAATAAAATCGGTTAATAAGAAAAGCTGTCAGCAGCAGAAAATGGTTGACATAATCCGTTTATCCTCCAAGCAATAAAGATATTGGTCCTTGGGAGTCTATCTTTCCTCTTATGTTATTTCGCCCAAAACATTATCTTCTATGCATTCAGATGGATTAAGAAGTCATACGGGAGATAGAAAGAAAATGACAGATACAAAAAAATATAGAATATCCCTTTCACTCTGCATCACACACATTTACAGGAGGAAACACATATGATCCAGAGTTAAGTTAATAAATGAATTGTTAAAAAAACAGAAGAGCACGAATAGGAAACAGGTCACAAGCAGATACTCTTACTCTAAAAGCATGATGGGAGAAGATAACAGAAACTGGAGGGGTCAATGGAGCAGAAGAGCAGAGTGGATTGACCCCAACCCAACTCAGGCTAGGATGGGAACAGCTTGACTTTATTTAACCGTAGTTGACATGCAGACAGCTGGAACAGAAAATAACAGTCGGGCGGTTTATGTAAAGGAATGAATTCAGAAGGAGACGAAGCACCAATGCAGAAATTTGAACAGAAACGGCATTTACTGTAGGCTTATCCCTCCTAATGCTACATGGCATGAATCATACTCTTACATGAAACTATTTGATTTCAAAACCTATAGCCGGTATGCATTTCATAGCACGTCAGAGCAGTTTATCAGTTTGTCAGACATGATTCGGGGCAGGTATTCACTGTACGACTGTTGTCTTTATCCCACCTGAGAGAAACCAGTTTTTTCAGAATCTCCAGATGAGCTGCTCTCCCGGGACTCACATGACTGACAGATAAAGGCATAAGCAGAGTAAACCTGTGGTCAAAGATGTGAGGCTGGACATGAAATGCTGATTTGGATCTGTGTGAGCCAGTGGGGCCAGCCATGCCGGGGTGCAGGGGTGGAGGTGGGGGCGGGAGTTTGTGAATGATGAAGGGGGTGGAGACGTCTGTGAGTGGCAGCCAACGTGTGCCGCAGTGTGAGGCTCTGAACTCCGACTCTGTTCTGTTTAATCATGTCGGTTTGGCTGGTAATGAAATTTGATTATGCCTCTAAAGGCGGAGGGGGGTGAGATATATTAATATCTTCCAAGATTATGCATGAAACCGCAGTGTGTAATTTTCCCCTTCTCCTTGTGCACCTGCAAATTGTTAGTAGTTCATCATTAGCATGGAACTTTTGCATTTCCATTCGTCTTTTCTGTGCGAGCTGCGATGTGATTAATGCAGGCCTTGATTCATTAGTTTATCATCAATGTGGTTTTAACTGATCACTACAGATCCATCATGCACTCCACAGGGCCCTGCAGTGTAGATTAACACTCAGCATGCTCAGAAAGGCTATCTACTGATCTGTTTTGGTTAGCTCTCATAGGGGGCGGGGGCACATAACTCACAATGCCATCAGCCCCAGCCCACCACACTCAAAGAGCTGCTATTGTATGTCCAAGAACATGCAGCTATTAAAGTGCCGTCACATTCATTTGCTCAAAAATAAATAAATAAATTCACCCAGCAAAAAATAAATGAAAAATATGCGTGCATAGAAAAAGAGGGCACTTCCCATATGGAAAAGATATATATAAGTCTTATAAAGTTTTTATCTGTCTTGTATGAAACTTGTATGAAAAGCATACAAGAGTGAAAACACATATAAGATCCCTTGAAAAATTATATAATGAAACTTGTATATATGAAATACACTGAACAAAAATATAAACGCAACACTTTTGTTTTTGCTCCCATTCCCCATGGGATGGACGTAGAGACCTAAAATTCATTCCAGATACACAATATAACCATCCCTCCCAAACAGTGGTCACAAATCAGTCCAAATGTGTGGTAGTGGGCACATCTGCTATATTGAAATAATCCATCCCACCTCACAGGTGTGCCACATCAGGATGCTGATCTGACATCATGAGTAGTGCACAGGTGTACCTCAGACTGCCCACAACAAAAGGCCACCCTGGAATGTGCAGTTTTGTCTCACAGCAAAATGCCACAGATGCCACAAGCAATGAGGGAGCGTGCAATTGGCATGCTGACAGCAGGAATGTCAACCAGATCTGTCGCCCGTGCATTGAATGTTCATTTCTCAACCATAAGCCGTCTCTACAGGCGTTTCAGAGAATATGGCAGCACATCCAACCGGCCTCACAACCGCAGACCTCGTGTAACCACACCAGCCCAGGACCTCCACATCCAGCAGGTTCACCTCCAAGATCGTCTGAGACCAGCCACCCAGACAGCTGCTGGAACAATTGGTTTGCACAACCAAACAATTTCTGCACAAACTGTCAGAAACCGTCTCAGGGACGCTCAACTGCATGCCCGTCGTCCTCATCGGGGTCTTGACCTGACTCCAGCTCGTCGCCGTAGCAGACTTGTGTGGGCAAATGCTCACATTCGATGGCGTCTGGCACGTTGGAGAGGTGTGCGCTTCACGGATGAATCATGGTTCACATTGTTCAGGGCAGAGGCCAGCTGAGAATGTCCCAGTTCTTGCATGGCCAGCATACTCACCGGACATGTCACCCATTGAGCATGTTCGGGATGTGCTTGACCGGCGTATACGACAGCGTGTACCAGTTCCCACGAATATCCAACAACCTCGCACAGCCATTGAAGTGGAGTGGACCAACATTCCACAGGCCACAATTGACAATCTGATAGACTCCATGCGACGATGTGTTGCACTGCATGAGGCAAATGGTGGTCACACCAGATACTAACCGGTTCTGGGTCCCCAGACCCCCAATAGCGCAAAAAACTGCACATTCCAGGGTGGCCTTTTGTTGTGGGCAGTCTGAGGTACACCTGTGCACTACTCATGATGTCAGATCAGCATCCTGATGTGGCACACCTATGAGGTGGGATGGATTATCTCAATATAGCAGACGTGCCCACTACCACACATTTGGACTGATTTGTGACCACTGTTTGGGAGGGATGGTTATATTGTGTATCTGGAATGAATTTTAGGTCTCTACGTCCATCCCATGGGGAATGGGAGCAAAGACAAAAGTGTTGCGTTTATATTTTTGTTCAGTGTATATGAAAGTAATGAGAAAGTGGCCACTTTCATGAGTAAATCATATATGTTTTTACTATTTCCTTTCCATATGGGTTCCTTAAGTAGTCATGATCGAGAAAAGTAAAGTTCCACTGCAGGGTTTCATAATAGTAATTATTGCTGAGTAGAAAAAAGCAAATATTAGGAAGGAAGTGTTGAGCTGTTTGCTGACTAATGAAGGAGAAAGTACTAAAACCAAAGAAACTTTGCAAATGAACTATGAGCTACACAAACAACTTTTATGATACCATTTAGAGGAGAGTGCTGTTAGTATCTGAAAAGGCATCTTTTCTGCTCATTTCAAGCTCTAAATTTCTATTCTTGGACTCTTCTTGAGTAGCTTTGTATGACTCATGGTTTAAAATAATCCTTCTTATATTGAGGCTATGTGGTCCCTCATGTTACCCAGAGTGTGAAACAAGCAGATTTAGCCCTATTTAAGACAGCTGTCTTCTAAATGGTAGTTCCTCTGAACAACAGGTGGGTGGGGCTTCTGTACATGATTTGAATTTTTTACCCACCACTCACATCTTATTCTTGCGATCCTTGTTTTCACTGCCATAGGGAAGAAGAATGTTATGGTCTTCCATTTTTAACTATATATGAGGTTAAAATGTTAGCAGTAGATAGAAATACGAGTAATTGGAGAACGCGTTAAGGAAACTGGCTCTCATTAACACATTAAAAACATGAATATAAAACCAAATATGAGCCCTGCTGAAAGATATATCAACAAATACGATGGTAGTCACTCATGTCAGCGGCCAACATTTATCAGTTTTGCACAGTCCAGCTCAAAAAACTGAACAAAGACACGAAAGACGAAAGAAAACCATCAACCGTCAGTCAACGGCTATAAGCCAAAATGTTTTTTCAACCATATCAGCCAGAATAACATGGTCAGTTGTTTAAGTGTCATCTATTCCCAATACAGTACAAACTTATTAGCAAAACTTAGGCACAGCAGTATCTTGTGAACGAGGTGGAGATTCAATTTACAAAAAAAAAAAAAGATTTAACCATTTGTTTTACATGAATCAACACTATTCAGAAAAGATGTGTTAAGCCTTAGAAAGGCCATAAAGAACAGACTTCTAAAACATTCTGATAAAATAGGAAGTAAAAAGAAATACTCTATTTATCCTGTTATTAATTATTCTTTTGCAGCAGTTGGAGTACTAAAAAAAGTATTAAAAGACTTAATGCATGAAGTATAAAAGATTACCAGTATTTGTCCTTGTGGCAGCTGAGATGAATCAGTCTGTTAGGGTGCTCTGCTGTCTGTCCAGTAAGTGATACAGAGGGTGGTCAATAAAGCTATGTAATATAATATTATCAATAATATGTCGGTATAACATGCTCAAGCAACATCATGGAGCTACCTAGTGTAAAACAATGAGACAAGCCCAGGCATGTGTGAGAATAAGAACTGCATGTCTGCATGATTTAATTCCACCAAAAGGAAGCTACTATGACAACCTCCAACAAAGCACAGTACTTTGCAAAATATGCAAGAAGGTTATTCCCTCTAACAGTGGAAACAACAACTTGCTTCACTACTTGAGGCAGAAACACATCGAGCACAACCAGGCGGCAAAAGGGATGAAAATGTAAACAAATGACAGCACAGAGCATTGGCGGAACACTTGATAGTTAACCTCAGTTCCACTCCGCATGACAGGAACTGAAAACACTGAATGAAAATTACTGATGGAGTTATATGGTTGAAAAGCAGGGCTTTCAGTAGCAGATTAAAAAGCCAACATTAAACATTCAAGATGTAAAAAATAAAAATAAAAAATTCAAGTTAATGTGTGGCAATATTGTCACATAATAAAATA
This sequence comes from Mchenga conophoros, assembly GCF_057382185.1. Taxonomy (NCBI): domain Eukaryota; kingdom Metazoa; phylum Chordata; class Actinopteri; order Cichliformes; family Cichlidae; genus Mchenga; species Mchenga conophoros. The sequence goes on along the minus strand of NC_140547.1, from coordinate 14,336,600 downwards.
GCTCCTGCAGGGATACAAGGTTAAGTTTTCAAATGTGCAAATACATACTTTCAGTGTGAATTGTAGCAGAACTAAATAATAAAATTAAATCTAGTTATATGAAAACTGAATGAATAATAGCTGCAATTTGTATCACAAGCAGTTCACTTACAATTACAATTATTTCTATGGTTTTGTTAAATGTTAGACTTTAAAGCTAAAGGCTAAAAGGACTGTTTCTTTGACAAAAGCCTCAAACCATTCAATGAAGTGAGATTCTTATAACAGAGAGAACATCAGTCATATTCAGCTTAAACTAAGTTAACTATGTAAGAGATTAAGTTTGAAATCACCGTGAAAGAGAAAGGATGGACCTTCTAAAAGCAATGACTGTGGTAAAGAAATTAATTTGTAATTGTATGATGGAGTTTATGGAATGCATGAAATTAAATAACTGTCTACAGAAAGAAACAAGGGGACAATATGTGAGCACGGAAGGGCCCCATTTACCTCAGTCCTCACCTTTAAAGTCACGATAAATACAGAGAACGAGCAGATCTAATATAATTGGCTATTGCAGAAAAACCTTGAGCATTTTGTCTCTTAAAGCCAGTCAAATGAATTCACACTTTTGAGTTTGAGGCATTCATCTGCTTCATGTCTGCTTTCTCTTTTATCTCAACCTCATGTGAAAAGGATTTAATTGATTTTAGAAGTTAGATTTTTCAATGTATTTCTGCACAAAACAAACACAATAATGCCATGCCCTCTCCTTACTAATAACTGACCACCGAATGGATGCAGAATTTGAGGAATGCATGTCGACGGGTTCAAAGGGCAAAAACACTAAAGAGGTTACGTGTGAATGTGAGCGAGAATAATTCTACAACAGATTCTTCTCTTTTCCGGCTGGAGGGAGAATATAGCTGTGTTTTTTTGGAGGGAAAGCCTGCTCAGGTAAGGGGTTCCACATGAAAACACAAGCGGCATGAAGAGTTTAATGGGAAATTCAAATATCGCCCATTGTTGCACAGTTGTGACAATGTCAGCGTGGCCGGCGCCGTTTTAAGTGACAACTGCTGATAACCGGGTCTAAGACCAGCATAAATCCATCCGCATTCATTTACCGTGGACTTCCAACTCGTATCAGCCCAGGCTGGAACAGACACGGACTTAGAGCATCAGAAAGTTAATAAGCACTTGGTCCCACTTAACGCTAAGTGCTACCAGATATGCTTTTAATATCTGCTAGTCCAGGTAGTCAGGAGTTTAAGCTATAAAAATGTCACTTTACGTCTGTAATCCTGTCTATTAGTTAGAGGTTTTACGGGCCTACTTGTTAGAGGAATACTGTCGAATAAAGAGAGCAGTGACGAGCCTCGATGTACAGATATTCAGTATGAAAGGATATGAAATATTACTTTACTTTAAAAAAGAAGTATCAGTGCTACTTAAAAACATTCCTTCTTATAAAGACGGCAACATGACATACCCAATAAGAACAGAGAAAGAAACATGGAAATGACTGCAGTTGCCTAACAAATCGCATTTTACTGACAAAATTCGGATTTTGACATATGATATCATGCCGATCTCAGCTAATTTAAATTCTGAAAAACAACCAATCTGCACCCTCAAATTGGCCCAAATTAGTAGGATTTCTGATAATTTCACCTGCTGTCCCATTAACATACTACGAATTTTCCATACTGTATTATTTTGCGATGCCGGAAAAGAGGAAAATGTAATAAAATTCTCTCTCCACCCCACCTGAATAATTTTCACAGAGTCCCTTAATTTATCAAGCTAAGAATCTAATTTGAATCTTAAATAAACACCACACTCAAATATGGACTGCATACAAATACTCTGTGCGTGTTAAATATAATAAAATCTTTCCATCTGCTGGATCAACAAATAAGGCTGACAATGTTTCAGACAAAGCGCCTGTTTCCCTTTGGTTTAAAGAGGATAGAGGGCTAAAATTCCCTTTCTTTCAGCCTAGACACACACAAACAGCAACGCTCCCTCGCTGCCTCTCTCCTCTTCTCCAGCACGCCTCTAATGCGTCCTAATCCCGGCTGAAGACAGACGCGGGTTGTGTGTGTAAGAAATATCTCTTTGCTTTTTCTGCCTCAGTTCATTATTTTTCTTTCTTGTCACTTAGTGTGATAGGTTGGACAGAGGCGCACAGATGAGCACTGAAGACACAGTCACAAGGCCTTAATCTAGTCTTTAATGCGTGACTTCAGAGATGTCATTTATCTTGTGACTGCAGCAGGCGTCCACAAAACTTTATCTCTAATAATATATTGATGGATTAAAGGGGTCAGGCAGGAGACCAGGCAAGAAAAATTGCTTATTGACATCAAAATACAGTGCCCCAAAACCTGATAAACATAGGGACAGGAGAGTGGAAGTCAGAGAGAGAAGGAAAAGAGAGAGATGAGGGAGGGGGAATTGAGTTGGGGTATTGTGAATGTTTGCACCCGGTAATTTCCTTCCTTCACAAGAGCCTCTGGTGGTCTGAGCCCTCGGCTTGATAAAAACCCCAGCCTCTCCTGTTCTCGAGCTAGGCGCTGTGCAGTTGCCGAAAGGAAAAAGCTGGTGACTGCTAGGTCATTTCCACGTTTATCTTGACATAAACTCCCCCACCACCGCCACCCCCCAACACACACGTATACGCGCACACATACACACAACGCTGCACCTTATTAATCACACTTAAGTGCCGTGTGAGACTGGAGCACTCGTGCGAAGGCTACTGAAAGCAGAAACCCGAATGTGTGGCATTATCAGGAAAAGCACTGCTGTACAAACTTGGGAGACCACCGGCAGTCTCCTCCATTTTTGCCATTTCCTCACTGCTTAGAGTGGTGTGTATAGTGTTTTTATCTGAGCAAATACGAGACTCTTTAGTCAGCTTGATTTTAGGGGCGACTTTAAACAGCTATAAGGGACAATCTGTGAAGAGTTTATGAAGCTTTGCCGTCCTTCCAAATATACAAATGACAGATTTATTGTCTGGACATGACTAAAATAAAACAGAAAAGGTGATGTTTTTCTGAACTCTGAGGACGTACATGCGTGACAGTCTTTTTACTGGTTCATTATATTTAGCCGAAATCCAGTCACAAACAGGGTTGAATTATGAATTCTGCGCGCAAATCAAATTACTTATAAAGTAGGCAGCTATAAGAGTCTCTCACCAGCAGTTCACATAAAGTCACACCATTCGCATGCACCTCATAGTCTGCCTCTATACTCTATGTATAATGCACACACTGGCCTGTCTAAATAGCTCTGTATGTACTTTAACTATACAGTAAATTAGTATGAAGCACAACGTCATAGGTGAATCCCCTGCCAGTGACCATGCTAAGTAGACTTTGAATTCCAATTTCGAGAATGCTACTCTTGTAAAAGTCTTTAATTACTCCGATCCTGCTCTTCATTGCGGATTGTGATAAACCAGTAGGCTTATTTAAGAAATCTATCAGCTGAAAGCACGTTTTTTCCCCCCCTAAACACTTCATCTTTTGCAGTCCTTGCGTGAAAACCGTGTTTGGCGTCCGAGGCAAGTCGTTCCAATCCCAAATAGAGTCAATTCTAACCCTTCACACACACACACACACTGTCTCCCTCTCTCTCTTCCAGTCCAGGAAAATTAATACACTTTACTATTACAAGATAAAGCTATAGGGACATATTACACCAGGCATATCTGCAAGCCTGTAATACTACAGAGTCAGCATTCAATAAAAGACATTTGCAACCAGGCGTTTCTCACAACAACACTTGCGAAAGATTTAAAAGCTTCTAAATTAGGTGCAGCTCACGCACGAAAGGTGCCTGGTAAGCAGGGTGATACTTACTTAAAATGACAGAGTTGTTTATGAAGGGGGTGCCTCCCTTGCTTCAAGGTGGCATGCAAGAGGAACAGTTTATGATCCACACACTGGGTTATTTAGCCTCAAACAGTGTGCATAATGTTGGGTGACAATCAGCGCACATAACTCACGTCGGGCTTTTAGTGATCTCCCACTTCATAACATCACCCCTTGAATACTGATTGCCTTCTTATCGCGCCATTTATCTGATGCAACTTCTGCCTTGCTGATCCTGAGCTCAGACAGACAGCTTTCTAATTTGCAGCAGTATCAGAAAGTTGTGACAACTGTCGCAGGAGAAAGGTGTTTAACAATCCTTAGAGAGAAGAACAGGAATGTGTTTGCAATAACATGCGTTGTAGCAAGGGAGGGTTTTTTTCCTTTTTCCCCCCCTAACGGTCAGGATGACTGCCCTTGGAGCCATTAAAAATTTAATCCAGCCAGCATTCACACATATAACATATCACCCATTATAACAGCCAGGACAGTGTCTGTGCCAAAGAGGAAAGCTGGCAAAAAGTGAAAGAAAACAGAGAGGATGAGGTCATTTTTCATCCTGTAACAAATCCCAAAGCGTGTCTGCGTTTATCGCTCAGATATTTTTCAAAGAATGCGAGCGTTTGTGTTTCAGATAGGAATTACTTTGCTAAATGTCCTAATGGGCTAACAGATCAGTCACTCTTGTATTTGCTGAGAGATGGCAATAAAGTGTCTGATACGAGTTTGGGTTGCTGTGTGTTTGTCACTTGAAGGACAAGTAATGCTCATCAGTTAATCCCCCACCCCAGACAAAAAGCCAGGGGGGTTGTAAAGCAGGTTTACAAGCAAACTAAAATCGCCTGTATTAAACCTGGTAAATCTGTCTCCTGCTGCAACAATGGCAATAAAACAGGAGAGTTTACCATAGAGCTTCAAGGTTGCACAACACTCAAGCGCCAAATATACTCAGTATTCAGAAGTAACAATGATACTAGTCAAATAGCTGCAGTTGTCCAAGTCACAAAGTCATTGTAAGATGATTACATTCTGGCTAGAATTCACAGCGCTCTGCATCTTTATCGCAATCATTACTCACTCCTAGATGTGCATCACTCCCAAAAGTGCCCTATGAACTGCCCAAACATGAGCGAGATGATCGGGACATTACACCTCAACGCGCTGTGTTGAAATGACCTACAGCATCAAAAAAAGAACAGCATAATACATCTCAAATTCCACCGGGGAGTAATAAAAACCCCAATTTCCATGATGAATAAAACGTTTCTCTTTTTGCTGTTAGTCCTAAACAGAGGGAAGCATGGCCAAAAGGGATGCCACAGTGTAATCTACCTTTGGGCGTTGGTACATTAATTCCATTTTCATATTCAGTGCTCCGCCGTCCCCCCCTCCCCTCCTCAGCGGGCACCGAGGAGGAGGCCGGGGCTACTCTGAGGCCTGGGAATACCCCAGAGCCCGCACGCCAGGGCTACATAATTCTGGCCTGCCTCATTATTTAGCATGTCACCACTATTTTACATGTTAAAGCCCCCGCATCGCCATCTAATTTATTATAAGAATATAGAATGGGCTAGTCTGGAATGGGGTCACTTGCTTGCACGCGGCACAGGAAATAAATTCATACAAAGTCACTCAAGTCAAGGTGAAAAGCTATGTCAGCAAGATGCATTTTGTCATTCTTTGGAACAACAGTATTTGAAAGCAACGAGACTTTTCCTGCGTCCGTCCACGTCTCCTCAGTTTCCCCCTCAGTATTTAACTACTTTAATCTTTACTTTCATACAGGGGAAAACTCAGGTTCCTCTGTGAAAGGAAGAGAAAAACGGAGCAGAGTCCTGCCAAGAATTGAATTGGCTTTGATGAGATTCAGCTGTAATTATTTCTCAGCAATAACAATAAGGACAACAACAACAGAAGACTTAATCCGCCAGTGAGAGGGCCCGATTCTGCTTCCTGGTGACAGTGATTAGGCCTAATCTAGGGGTTTTGGTGTGTTCATTGGAGAAATGCGATTTTAAATGGCAACGTGTTTTGTTTTGTGAGAGTTTTATTTGCAGTCAGTATATACAGTTATAGAACACTGAAGTGAAGTGCAATCCATCTTTTGTGGCACTGATATTCAGCAGAGGGGGGCAGGAAGGCTGCGACTAAAAACGATCTTCATTAACAGTCAATCTGCTGATCGTTACCTCTCGTCTATGAAGTCTCCGATAACAGCTGAAGCTCATCGTTTCCAACCAAGTGCACAACCCAAAGGTTTACCATCACATATGACAGACCAGCATCAAATCTGCACATCTGAAAAGCAGGAAACAGCAAATGTTTGGCTTTTTTTGTTTGTTTTTAACGTTTTATTTTGTGCGATAACAAAAGTCAAATACCAATTTTTATTAAAAAATATGAATTAAAACTGTCTTTTTAAATTTCTCTCATAAAAGGCTGTTTGGTTTGTCAAATACAAACAGACTGTGCTTTTTTTTGTCTCACTAACAGTTAAAAACGCTTATTTTCTTGCAAACTGATTAATCAGCTAATCATTTAAAGTTTTCTGGCTGAATTTTGTCTTAGAGCATAGTACTTACCTATAAAGCTGCATCAACTTTCTTTACAGATTAATCAACTACTTATTATTCTGTCTATAAAATGACAGCATCATCTTGCAGAGACTTCTTAAATTTTAAATGTCTTTTCTATTGTTTTCTTTTCTGAATGTTTAAAACCTAAGTGAGTAAAATACATTTTGGACAAGCTGGGACCAGCCTTAAGCGTTTTCTAAAACCTTTGTTTTTTTCCATCATAAATATTTTCTACTATTAATCATTTGGATTCAGTCAATCATTGATATGGACTGAGTTCACTGGAAGTTTGCCTTTGTTTTGAGATTAAATACTTGATTTTCTGATCAGCACAAGACTAATCTGAAAATACTTCAATAACTGATTTGGTTTTTGGTTTGCTTTAAACAAAAATGCCCCAGGTCCAGCTTCCTGATTATAAATACTTGGTCCTTGTTCTCTGTTTTATGTGACTCCGAGCATAATATATATGGATTGCTGCTCTTACAAAAAAAAAAAAAAGCATCTGAAGGCATCACCTCTGGATTCAAGAAATAGTGGGCTTTTTTTCTGAAATTTCAGTAGACTAAAGAAGGATTATATTATTAAAACAATTTATTGTTGTAGATAATATCACGTGTCTTATCCAAAGGAAAAACGAGAGTGAGAAAGCACAAGAAAAGGGAACGGCACCCCAAAATAAATCCACCGGAATCATTCCTGTTAATTGATTCCATTGCAATGGGGTTTTTTTAAAAAAAGAAAAACATTACAATGGAAGGAAAGCACCTACACATTTAGCACAGTGATAATTTTCTTTCAAATGTGCCACAGTACCAGCCCTCAATTCCTCCAAAAACCGACTGAGAAGCAAAGAGGATGGAGTGGAAGTGGGAGAAGGGGAGAAGGAGAAAGGCCAGATGTCAGGGCGCTCCAGGAAGAGGATTGCTAAGCGGTGTGAACATTTTTCAAAAATGATGTTTTGTGCCTCAAACATCTTGCTTACAGCAGCAGGGTCTGATCCAAGCATTATGTGCGAATACATCAGTAGCCCTGGACCCCCCTCTCCACAGGCATACAAGCGCACGCATACACGCACGCACACACACATATAAACACACACATTTCCTAGTAACTGAAGCTCACTCCCCTCCTCCCATCCCCCCGCCTCCCTTCTTCTTCTTCTACAGAAGTAAATTATCAAAACTGTGTTTGAAAGTGAATGAAGGGTGACTCGCTCTCTCTCTCCCTTTCTCTCGCTCTCTTTCCCCTTCCCGCTTTGACATCTCAGTTTTTTTTTCCTTACTTGCCACCGTTTCTGGGCTAGGTGATAACTGCCGGTAATAGGATTAACATTGATTTCTTTTTGCAAGAACAGAGATGTGCCAGTTCCAGCTATTTATTGAACTGCCAGCTTTGAACTATGAAAACTGACTGCAGGAAAAGACCTAATGCAGCATTTTAAAGAAAAGAAAAGCCTCTGTGCAATTCTTTCTCTCTCTCCTTTTTTTTTTGTTATTTCTTCCTCCTCTGTCTTCTTCTTTTTGTTGTTGCAGGATAAAAGAGAAAATCGGGTGCCTCTGTTCTAAGCTCTGGTAATGACTTTATTTATTTACTTTGTTGTTGCTTTTTTATTTAGGAAAAAAAAACAACCCACCAGTCAATACAGTTATGATTTGATCTATGAATTCTAGGAGTGTTTGGCCTCCCGTTCACCTTGAAATAAAGATCCATACATGTATTTTCTTTGTCGAGGTAGTGTACCACGAGTAAAACTGTTCGAGTTGGCTTTGATATATTAAAATACAACATGTGAAAATGTAAGTTAATAAAAACCCTGGTTGTAATTTATTTGCTTAAAAAAAAAGCAAATTCATGGCATTTCTCTAAATGCTCCACATGTTGAATCATTCTATAAAATATGTTTCTATTTCAGTCATTTCCAATAAAGATAAATCATTCATCTTGTGAATTTTTACTAATTGAGTGTGACTCTCTTAATTAGCTCTGAATGTGTTCATTGATTACTGAACCATGTCTATTGATGAGACTACTTAAGCAGCTAACAGCTAAAGCCACACAAGACGAGGCTGTTCTCTAATTAGTGACACAAGTTACTGCTGTGTCATTATACAGCACAGTGTTTGTTCAACCTGTCAGTCATTATCTTATAACATACTGTAGACTGAGAGTAAGTGCACGCATAAATTACCATATCATTTCATAATTTGGGGACCACTGCATGGCACCACATAAAAGCATGTGTTACATCATTAGGTTAATGCATTTGTCAGTGTTAAGAACAAAAGTGACCTATTGTGTTTCTAAACATGTGAGAGAATTAAGAGAATAAAACCAATATTGCAACTAATAGTTAACAGATTCATAATTTTTAGCAAACTTTTTTTTTTTAAATACAGAAATCCTCATTTAAAAATATCAGTAATATGCTTGAAAAATTACTAAAAAAAATAATTTCTGTTGTATGTAAACAGATCATTGTAAACTAAAATTTTATTTAGAAAAAAATTTAAAATTACTTATTGGTACTTAGTATAAGTATAGTATAAGATATGATACAGCTGCTCATCAATGGCTCAACTAATGAGTATAAATTCTAGACAGCATGACACCACAATAACAATAACACAGCTCAAAGTAATATTAAAATTGTCTACTTTGGGTATGCAGACTTAAGGAAAGCATACGCTGATGTAGGCTACAAAAACGGATTTGTACAGATTTGTGAGTGAAGGGTTGTGTTGCGTTATGCTGCCCTGTGTTGCGCATGACAGCAGCACCCCCACACGCATCTCATACTATAACAAGAAACAGCTACCACTGTCACTACCAATCCCCCCCCCAATCCAAACCAGACGCCCGTCAGCCAGCTAATGTCCCCTGACAAAACATGCTGGGAATTAAAATAGCTACAAAAAGTGTGTGTGTGTGTGTGTGTGTGTGTGTGTGTGTGTGTGTGTGTGTGTGTGTGTGTGAGTGAGAGAGAGAGAGAGAGAGAGAGAGAGAGAGAGAGAGAGAGAGAGAGAGAGAGAGAGAGAGCAAGAGGGAGAGAAAGGGAACAGAGAGAGTGAGAGAAAGAACTCAGCTGTGTCATAGCCTATCCCCTCGGGCAATCAAGGAAAAAAAAAACACAGTCATTAGCAACTGGTGGTGCTTGCTCCAGCAAATCGCCGTTTGAGCGAAGATTTATGCACACTCTTGGCTGGAAATGATTTATTTATTTTAGCAGAGGCTGTGAGATCATTAACCTCCGCCATGTCTCTGGGGAATGACATCTGCGGCCCCCCACACTGCACAGACAAAAGGCCCCACGCGTCCCTTGGCTTCATGGCTCGGGCGGAGGAAGAAGAGGAGGAGGAGGCCCAGCCGAGGGGTCTGTCTCCAGTGCTGCAGGAAGCTGCCGGAGTACACTCTGGATCTTTTAGGGATGATGAGACTCACTTGTTGACACAATTTTGACAAGTGATTATTTAAACAAACCTAATATATTATTAGATTTAGTAATATTGCAGGAAATGAAAGAGAGTTTAGATTTTAACAACATTATAGCAACATATTAAATCTACACATAAAAATAAAGATTGTAGAAGTATATTTTAAACATTTTATACGCGTTACATTAGACAGGAGTAATTGTGTCAATACCTTTTTTTTTGTAGGAATCTGAGCTTCTCTGTTAATTATTCAGGCAGCTGGTATGGCTGGTATGTTAGTGCACATTAGTCCATGCCTCGCAAAATGTTACTACTAATAATGAAAGATCCTGAAAGAGCGACTTCCACACCTCACTGTAAAAGCAAAATGACAGCACAGTCCAAAGCAGTTTGGAGTCTTGGCTCACTGTGACGATCGCTGCAGTTCTGTTGCTCTCTCTGTTTCTCTGAGTATGTCTCTCCTCTGCTCTGATACACTCTGAGTGCGTCACTTTGAAAGAAGACACACGGAGCAGAGCGGCACATCGAAGCATATTAAAGGTAAGACAGTGAGACAACAATTCATCATGTTTCTATGAGTGCAATAAAAGCTCTGCAACGTGACAACAACAACCATCATGTGAAGACTCAAGCTGAGCACAGTTCCATGGTTGCCATCTTGGTGTTCTAAAACAGCGGTGCCCAACCCCCGGCCCACAGACCAGTACCGGTCCGTGAGTCCTTTGGTACTGGGCCGCGAGAGTTGAGGCTCGGGTGTGAAATTTATGGTTTTCAGGGTTATTTTTTATTGTTTTTATCGTTAACTCGGTTTCCCTGGGTCTTTTCCCATGTGTTATGAATGAATCTTCTTTTTTTGGTACCGGTTTTATTTTGTTGTATCTATCCGCGACACCTTAAAGGCCAGTCAGTGAAAACATTGTCGGTCATAAACTGGTCCATGGTGCAAAAAAGGTTGGGGATCACTGTTCTAAAGCATGACGAACAAAGGGTGGATCTGACTGAGAAACCAGGCAACACTGTAAAGTTGTGCTTTATTCTTATTTTTAACGGGAATACTTGATAAATTAGACATTATGTCTTTTTGGGTTCAAACTAGCAATTCATGCCTGAAATTCATCAGGAAAGTCTTTACTGAGGTCAAAGACAAACAGAGCCAAGAGTCATTTTATCATAGACATCTGGATGTGCTTTTGTAAGTTGAGTTGCCCCCTGCAGGCCAGTAGAAAGAATGCAGGTTTAAAACACTTTTTCACTGACAGTTTAAGAATTTACCATCACCGAAACTGATGATAGATACAGCCTCCAATAGCATGGGACTCAGTAGTAAGTAGTTACTTCAGGACTGTAAATTTATCTTATCTTATTTATAAAAGTTAGAGTTGCTAAACCTTTCTAAACACTGAGTTTCTAAATGCGCACTCTTAACATCAGACTTTGTGTTTGATGGCCAGTTCTTTGTCGTGTCGCTGAATATACTGTAGCACACATCTCCTAGCATGTAAATCCTGGTTCGTCAGTCAAATCCTTCCAAGGTAAATGCCCACCAAATCATTTATATATTTTATTTTTACTTTTTCAACCTTTTTTGCATCGTTTTACTATGCACTACCATTTTCCTCACTGTTCTCACGTCAAGCAGCATCCATGTGCAAGCACACAAGAGTCATGTAAATGTATGCATTTCTCCCCAATGTATAACATGTACAGCTCTCCCTAATGAGAAATGAGAATCTCAGATACATAAGGAAGCATCAATGATCAACTCAGATGTTCCAATGCATATTTTTAAATGTAAATTTAAACGAAGCTAACAGAACTTGGCCTGTTAATATTAACATTTTTGCAGATGGTTGGTCTCTTGGTGTCATCACAGTCCCAGCGCTTCATGTACATCAATACACTCTTAATGTCATCAACCACTATATTCATGTCCGTCTAATTGGAAAAGTTGAGGTGCAGTGCATCTCCAAACTGATTTCTAGTGGCAGGAGAAATTAGAGAGGTGAAGCAAATGACAGTATAAATCTGAAATTAATCAGGACTCTAAACCCGTGCCTTTTTAGGTATGTGTAATTGAACACTAAGGGCAATCTCACAGCAGCAGCAAGAAGCATCTGCATTAACCCATTGCACTTGGAGTGGAGGATTAATTAAATATTTTTCCCCTGCTCTCGTTCTCCCTTGTGTAACTGCAACGCTTTAATTTCATTTGATTTCATGAGTTTCAACAATCGGAATCACGTTTCTTTGGAAGGCAGAATGAAAACGGCGGTGGAAGACAAGCGGGAGGGAGGTGTAGGTTTGTCAGTTCACTGGAAGTTATGGCTGTGCTGTGGCCTTATCAAGCAAACACTTGAGAGCACAACAAATCAAGAATTTTATTGGGGGGTTATAAACTTGAGCATCCAATGGGAGCTGAAGAGGACAAATTTATGAGAAATGTTAATGGTGGCATAATTTCTTCCCTAGATGGTGAGATTTTATTGAAGTTTATCTAAATATGCACTTTAAACAAATATACAATCTTGTTAATCATAAATGTGTAAGCTCTTGAAACATTTCTGCATTTCTTTCTCTTAGTTTTTCTTAAAAAAAAATAACAAAAAAAAGGATTTTCATTGTTGAAAACTGTAATATTCTCGGTGTATAGTCATAAAACCCCGCCAGCTAAAGAAAGAATCAAAACAAAAGTTAAAACTAAGAAACTGAACTTTTCTTTTTCTGCCTATGAGGTAACCGTTTCTGGTTCTGTAAAGAGCTGCAAGACCCCAAAATAAAGAAAAACAAAACAGAGGCATGTTTCAAATTCATGTGACGAGAGTTTTCTAATTTAATAAATGAAGTTGAGAAATATGCAGAATAAGTTAGAAAAAAGGGGGAGAATAATTTGGCATGGCGGGAAGCAGTATTGTATGGTGAGTAGAGGGGGATGAGGGATAAACAAACAAACCTTGACAAGGGCAGCGGTGGAGGATCAGGCTGGGGAGCAGCGCGGTCTGCGGTCGGGTGCAGACAGCCCTGTTTGAGAGGGGGGCTTGCCAAGTACCGACCCTGAACTGCGACACTCTGGTGCTGCCTGGCTGCACTAAGCAGTGGCTGCCAGCACGCACTGATTTATCAGGGGGGCAACGCCAGCCGCCACCTCGCTCTCCCTCGTGCCCTCCCTTTATAAAGAACCTCCCTGACGGCTCTGATAGTGCAATCAGGGCTACGGCAGAGCCAAGGCAATTTCTCCTTCACTCTTTGATAACCCCGTGCCTTATTGAAAGCCAATAGCAATGGCAGCAACAACAACTCAATTGGAAAGAGTTGCTGCATTTTGAAGGGGGAAAAAGGTTATGCCTTGACAAAATGAGGGGGGAGTAAGGGGATGTCTGTCTCACTTTATGTGAAAGGCTCATTGTCCTCCAACAGGTGGCGTGATTCCTAAGTGGCCGCTGTCCCTTAGCTAGCTTGTCAGGGGGACTGTGAAATGCTTCCTTTTTTTTCCATCATTGAAATTCTGGCAGAATGGCTGGAGTTCAACTACTGTGTGACTTTTTGTCCAGGTTGACTAACAGAGAGGCCACAGCCATGCTGGCTGCCTGTGAGACTGTGCAAAGTGCTTACCACTGCCCCAAGCTTAAAGCTAACATGCTAAATCACAATGTCGACATGCTTATATTATGCTAGGTCTAACATACTCATCATCTTAGCTTATAATGTTAGAACACAACCCTTTTAATTGCAATAAATACCTCTCTTTCACTCTCTTTTTTCACCAAAATTCATCACAAGATAGGTGACAATAAATGGGCCCCCATAGAGCTGTAGCCTGAAACTGCAAACTTTGAGGGGTAAACACTGTGATTCTGAAAGTCTTCATTATGGTTTTGATCAAAGGGGTTTGGAAAAATATATATTTAAGGTTTTTTTCACATAAATATCAGAGGCAGGACCATGCACCATGAGCCACCTCCAGCCTCTACTTTGATTTCAGCCATGAAATGAGCAGCAAGGAATTTCAAGCAACAGCTTTTTGATAGTAGACACCTTCGACCACCACCACGAGCTCCTCCTTCTCATACACACATGCAAGTTTCTGTTGTAATTCAACTCTGCTCCTAATGCCCATTTTATATTGTTAACCCATCAACAGATTTTATGTCCAGTGTTGTTGATGTCATGATGTTACAGTGCGCTCACACAGACGCAGGTTTGTCATCAAAAGCCTAATTAGACAACAGAAAGAAGATGAAGAGGTCATTTCACGACACAAATCAGTGATGCAAATTTAAATCACACTGAAATACAACAAAAGTTCAAACTGTTCTCATAATGTGGGGCCATTGCTGTGAATTCAAAAGCTTTAATATAAAACAACTGTTACCAGTTTGCTTCAGGGTCATGGAGTGGCAGGGTGATTTTCCAGTGTCTGTATTGTTTAAAGCTACTTCAAGTCTATTAGACCTGTAGATGTGAACCTTGTGTTGATGGAGGAGGACATTTATGTATATTAATGACACCAGCACTTTTTCAGACCAAAAATGGGAGTAAAGCAAAATAACTGTGTACTCCATGCAGGAAAAATGACTGATTCATGTCTAAAACATTATAACGGCCTTCCATTCAATGTGTTGGAAAGTTTCACCGAAAAGGCAACAGAAGGCTAGATGATCATAAAAACCATTCCACCTTTCATTCTTACTAACTAGTAGCACCAAAGGAAATACATATCCTTGAAGGACAGCAGTATTAATCCACTATGAAGACTTTTTAGAACAAACTCCCAGCTTAATTTTGGTGCTTTTTGAAGAAAAAATGAGGTGAGGTCACAAGAAATTAGAATTCACTACCTCACAATAATCATTTTTATCAAATATTAATGCAATCCAAACTAAATCTGTAAAGACCAACCTAAATTACCAAGCCAATGTTCTAGCAGGCAAAATGATTTTAAAAATGAGCTTGATTCTTCATGCAACTTTGTTCCTTCTAGAGGTACGGTCTTAGCTTTAAAACTCCTCAACTGAGTCTTAAAGCAAAGGCTATTCACAAATTTCTTAAAATGTTTAGTCCTTGGGTTAAAGAGAATCTCTGTAAAAGAAACACAAAGGCAGTACCCAGAGACTTTATGAATTTAAAAAAACTGACAAGCTCTTTATTAAACAAGTGTTTTGAGGTTAATTTGATCTCAGCACTGAATAAAGCCTTCCTTTCATTGTTTAACAGTGAAAAACAGGGAAATGCTGAAAAACAACAATTCATTTTAACTAGGCAGTTTTCTTTACCACTTTGACATTTCTAAAGCATACATTTTTACTTCAGTATTGTTCAAGCAAGACTCTGCTGACAGCTATATAATACAACAACAACATCTTTATTCTTTTTTCACTTTCAGGTATTCATCTTTGCAGGGCATTCAGCCTTACAAGCAACCCAAGTGTATTTTATGCTTTCAACTAGCCGTTAGATGTAATGTTCATGTAAAGGAGGACTAAAAATAGCTAAAGGAGAAACAGACTAGGGTGATGCTGGAAATTCCTGCTAGCAAAAAGTCTCCGAACAAGAGATAATTTGCAAACGGTAAAAGGTCGCTGGAAGAGCAAAACAGTATCAACAGATGCAGAGACAGAGGACAAAATGTTGCAAAAGCATCAAGAGGATGCAGAGGAGGAGGTTTCAAGGAGTCAACAAGTTCTAAATGATTATGAAATTACATAATTTTCAGGTAGTGTAAATGTTACTAAGGTTAGAAGCAGCGTAGCATCAACAGGTTGCAAAGGCCATACTAGGTTCCAGAACCTGCAGGATATGACTGAGGGTTTAAAAGCTGCAGTATTTCGTGATGTTCACCCATCATTGTGAGTACACCCACGGATCTACAAAACTGGCCTTTTCCTGATATTTCATGTTATGTACTTTCTTACACAGAGGCTTCCTATAGTTTCTGTTCCTTTATATTTGAGATCAAGGTTCTCCTTTGGATACAGAAGACCTAAATCTACACAAAAACTTGAACAAAGACAGAAATAAAAATAAAAAATGTAATTATTTAAACATACCACAGTGTCCAAGGACGGGTCCGACTTTTCATGAATAGGTGGAATAGGTTCAGCTTTGAATGAAGACACCTCTGTGTGGAGCCCTATAATTCCTTTTAAGCAAGCTTTTGCACTTGAGCACACAAGACTGTCTCAGTAGCAAAGGCTGAAGTTGTGTGACACTGTTGTGCTGTGACAGCACCACTCAATACAAAGAGTGTGATATGGATCCCAGAGGCTGGGATTCTGTCGTGCGGTTTTTTTAACCACAAGCTCCAGCGTCAGTGACCGTGGTATATTTAGCACAGGTGGTCACAGTAAATTAACACAGGTTAGGTTTTAATTGCAAATGAAAGTGGGGTATAGTGTTTGTCTATCTGCCATTCCAACCTCCCAAAAGGAGATTGCACCTTGCACTGTGATATGTATTTATTTCTAATATCTGGATATACTGCACTACATATTCTAGTAAAGAACAGTAATTCGCTTTAAACAACCATTAGAAAAGACAAGTTTGGTTTGTTTCATCTCAGCATATTTCTCATTAATATAGCCGTTGTTGCTGTGTGGATGCTAACATGCTAAATTTGCAGTGTTCTCCTCTTTTGTAGATATGCTGAGGAATGAGGAGTTGCACAGAAGCAGGGTTACAAATATTTATCTGGTTTGTTTTTATGTGTGACGCTTACTTTTCACTCTTCTGGGGAAACTTTGCAGCTAAATACAAGATTGAATTACCTCGAGGAATAATATTAGTGGAACACCTGTCTACAGATGTTAAATTAAATGGAAGACGAGTTGGAAGACAGAGGGAGGCAGAAATATAAAAGGAAACCTGAACAGTAACATGCCTCAGGATAGTTTCTGTGTTCACACCTCTGATGCTTGGTGTGAAACCTTTTGCTGCCAACAATAGGACCCCACCTAAAGTCAGCCATGAGTCAAAACCGACTGCATCAACTATCCGTACGCTATGAACTGTCAATTGTTCAGATGTTAGACTGGCTATGGAAGTTCCACAAAATTGTGTATCAGTGGCAGCTATGGTTTGCTTTATTACTGATGCTGGAAACTTGTTTATGATACAGAATTCAGTTGCACTTTATGTTTAAAGTGCAACTTTCATGTCGAAATGCTTATATCATGTTGATATTATAGTTCTATTAGTTCCATAATATAATTTTTTTAAAAACATTTAGAGTGAACATCATAATTCTGCAACAGATTTGTGAGGCATACCGAGTCCTGCACTGCATGAATGTCCTTTAACTTTATCTTTTTGGAGTCTCTAGACACAAAACAAGTCCATGTGAACAACACTTTGCAGCTCTGCATGTTTTGGTCACTTACAATTCGGCCACATAGTTAGATTAACAGCTCCTGTACACCAGTGCACTAATATTCTAATTAAACATCGATAGGCCAGTCTGAGATTTATGAACATCGCCTATTAGCTGTACTACAACCAGAGCTATATACGTCCGGTGCGATATCTGGGCTTGCGAGATGTATTTCTGTCTCCTTCATCAGTCTAAGGCATCTGGGTATATAACAACTCAGTATATATATATTTATTTATTTTGTACCAGAAGCATCTAATCCAGGATATCTACTAAGACCCCAATTTGGAATATCAAATTTGATCCAACTGCGAGGTTTTCAGCTCTGCATAGGAACTATTTCCCTGCAGAGTAGATACAGGTATAGATATTGATAAGGGGAGGATATTTTTAAGCACGAGATTTCTATTGCAAGTATTTTAGTTATATAAGGTTTATAGTTATGTAAGGGTTTTTTTTCACATAACAGCACTGTGACAAGCCTCAGTACGGTTCAGTGACTGGGCACTGAGAAATAGATCAGCATTCAAAGTAAGTATTCCTCTATTCCAGCTGTACAGAAGTGCCTAACAACTTGCTTAAACTTTTATAAATCACTACAATATAATAATAATTGTAATAATATAACTTGCTATAAATACATATAACTAGTGTTTATCAATCAACAACTAAAATTTATATGAAAAGATATGCAAGGGATCAAAACAGAAGCCAGTTTTTTGTGGGCAAAATTACAAGGAAGCATCATCCTGCTTCCCATAAACAGCTAATGCTATTTTCTATGATCTCAGGCTTTCTCAGGATTTTTCATCAGAAATTTAAAAAAAAATTTAAATAACTTTCAAAAATAATGGAAGCTCTGTGGGGAAACGTGTGTGATAATTAGACTTTTTGTTCAGCAAGATACTTGATCCCTCTTTTATGGTTTTTAAAATGCTACAGTATGGTCACATGACTTTATGATCATTATGATCCTGAATGTCCTTAAAGATTCTGCAGTCTCATTTAGCTGCTTTCTTTTTAGCAAATAGCATGTCTGGGACATCTAATAGCTTCAAAATTCACAACCGTTTATTTTTAGGTTGTAACACAAAAGGAATAGGGGGTCCTATTCCTCTGTGGGGCAACCTGCATATGGCCAATAAAGCATTCATTCATTCATTCATTCATTCATTCAAAATGCAAAAGTGTCTAAAACTTGTCTTAATCACCAACTAAATCATTTAATCACAGTAGAGTACAAAAAACAGAGCTTAGCTCAGTTAGGCTCCTGTTCAACTCTCAAGATCTTACTTGACAAAAAGAGATTTCTTTTACTTTTATGTACAATATTCAGCACAGATATAGCATGTTTACTGCTCAAACCAAATATGAAGTGCAGGATTTTAAGTATTAACAACGTATCATTGATATATCCATCCACCCACATAATCATCCACTCATCCATCCATAATAACTTTTCAGGTAAGATTAACTTGCTTGATTTTGATATTTAATGTTTCATACACTTGTTACAAAACAAGATTTTTTTTATACAACTACATTAAAATACACTATAAAACCTTTTACATTAAAGTAAAATTTCACAAAAGTAAAGCATATCAATCAGAAAATGAGACATCACATCAAAGGAATGCTGAACATAGTTACTTGGAACGTGAGTCTGGGTTTGAGGTTCTCTGACCCAAATAATTTCAGTGTGTTGTTAGGCTCTGCCTCACCAGGTCCCAGGCTAAGCACTGATCCTCAGTTATTCCACATCTCTCTGAACTTGGCTGTCCTGTGGTGGAGCAGCCGCTATGCAGGTTTGATCGACTTCGGGGGGCCTCAAGGTCGACACACAATGCAATTCTGGGGTGGAAATCTTAGGTCTTATCAGCGTGACCTTCAGTACTGCCACTACCACTGATTTCACAAATGCGGCCATCGTTTGCTTCCAACTCTGAGACACTGCAAACCATGATTTTGTCATTTTTGTTCTAAAAGCAAAAACAGTAACGTTGTCTGTAATTTTGATGTATGATATATTTTCTGATTTATATGACCTTACTTCAGACAGTTCACTCCCACTCTCAGGAGCAGCACTAAAGGTGGCGGCGGCAGCAGCAATAGTAGCAATAGTGGGAATGAGACAGTCCCATATTTAGCCTGGTAAAAGCCTCATTCAACACTCAAGGCCTGTTCTTTAGAAAAGAAGAGTGCAGCTATGGTAACTACCCCTCTGTCAAGCGGCTCTTCCATCCATCAGCTGTGACAGCTGCAGATTGACTGCTTCAGCTCATCCTCGCTGTCTTCCTGCAACTTTGTCACAATGTAACAACAATAGTGTGCTTTCATTGTTAATGCAGAATGCAATATTAAGAGTGCAGAGTAAGGACGAATCTCACGACAGACATCGTAAAGGCTTCTGCTGCACTTAAGCAAACCGCAGCGAGATTAATAACGCTATCTGAGGTTGGCACTTCAGCGGCAGAGAAAATGCTGTGTCACCTCAACAGGTGGTTTGCCAGATTAATGTTTCTCCCACAGTTTGACAGTGCAGATGTGCAAAGGCAGACAATTTTCTCATCTGTCTGCGTTTGTGTAGGAGATCAGCTTTTTCTTTCATTTTTGTTGTTGTATGAAACAATGAGTTGCACTGGAGGACAGCCATTATTTCGTCTCTTTTAAACAACTGTGGGTTGTAGGACTCAAAGCATTTCATATCAGCTATTTAAAAATATATATATATTAATCTGCAACTGAAAATGATCACTTGGGCTAAATCTGATATGTTTACTTATGTATTCCCCTTGATAAATAAATGAAACATTCATTTGTTAGTTTGAGAACTGTTCACAATCGTTGTTCTTATAGTAAAATGTTCCTTATTAAACAGGCAGCTGGTCACCTAAACTGTAAAGTTGTAAAATAAACTTAAGAATAAGAACGAAATACCCTCCTGTGTGAATATTATGAAGTAGTCATATTGTTCCCGTTGTCTTGATTTCCAAAGAGCAAACCAATAATTGATGAGCCCCTTAAAAAGTAATTAGGCTATTCATGGAGTCGGTTAGGTATAGCTGTGGACAGGGCTTGATGACTGCAGTGCAGACCAAATCCAGGGCAGCGGCTGAGCTGTTGATTTGCAGAGTGTGGGCCTTGCATTGTGAGGGCTTTATGGTCCCTTTATGGTAGGCCAAGAGACACCTGCATGGGCGATATGTTGCCTGAGACATTTTTCTCTCTCCCACTCTGTGGCTTCTTTGCTTTTGTATCATTAGCCGTGAATCACTTGTCTCACCCCCTCACCCGCCACCATCTTTTTCAACCTCCTTCCACCCCCTAAGAGCCCCCGCACACCACCACACTTCCCTCCCTCTTTAGGGTGCTAAACGGCTTGACAGAAGGGTGCCCAGACCGTTGGCAGTAGCCATCGACTGGAAGGGAGAAGCTGCCAGGAGTCCTTGATGGATAGGCTCATTTTCCAGCCGGCAGCAAGTCTCGGCGAAGCATCCGTGTCATTTGTAATGTCAGCCAACAAAATGTAATCAAACATTCCAGCGGTTTAATCACAGAGGGCTGCTCGAGAGATGATTGTAGTGTCAATATAATGCTATTTCATTATCTGTTTGTATTTTATATTGACAGTGTCAGATAAACAGTGTGGAAAATTAAGATTAAAAATATGGTAATTTCATTTCAATCACCCCGGCTACAGTTGCTGGCCCATTATGCGATTGATTACTTCTGAATTAAATTTGGGGCTGAATGTAAAGTTTAATCTTCTTTCTTCTCTGCAATTCAGCTCCCCAAAGGCCTCTTAGTAAGTAAGTACCCATTTCATTTGATCTTTAATGAAAAGTAATGGCCCAAATGAATTGTATAAATCAGCTGTCGTGTGTACCTAGTTGACATTCTATTTCATTTTTTAATCCACTTCTTACACACACACAGCATCGTGACCCAAAACTACAGGCCACGCTGCTTTTGAGGTATTTACTTTTCCAGTACAGGACTATTTTACTTAGCAATTATTTTAGCAATGGTCCTCGTCAAGCCGGTGATATTTTCTCTTCGGTTGTTTTCATTTTAATTCAGTAAAGTCAGAGCAGATTTTATTTTTATGAAAGTAGAAAATAAGGTCAAACACAAGTACTCAGCAAGGTGCTTAGCAAAGAAATTAAGAGGAATGTGTTGTAGCCTAGAGTGGCACTTTAAGGAGAAAATGCAACCTCTAAAGCAGCCGAAGGGTGATAGACATTTTAATTACATGGTAAATTTTGATATTTTTCTCAGTGCCTGGGCAGAACTCTTAAGCGCTGTCGCGTGTGCTCGAGATTTGGCATCAAATTCTCCCCATTTCTGCGGCTATATATGAAGTGACACAACTGTTAACGAGAGCTCAGCAGAAAAAGAAGGGGTTGAAAAAAGGAGCGCTTCTTTGTGAGTCCCATTCAGCATGATTTGTCCCCCTTTGTAGTCCTAATTATGTGCCAAAGTAGGATAACAGAAGTTCTCAACTCGGCCATTATGCCAGCACAAAAAAAGAGACGCATACAAGAAGCTGATCACTTTGGAATTAGCAAACATGATACTATACGAGCAGGAAAAAAAAATCATTAATACCGTCAGGGATTAGAGGTTCTGATTAAAGGGTAGCTTCTACCGTATGCAAATTAGTGATAGGCATTTATCAGCGCCTGGGCAAGCTGTCTTAGCTGCAAAGCCACATATGTTTTTTAGCTGATTAAAAAACTGCTTGAAGTTGCATGCTTTTTAATGGCGGGGAGTGAGAGAGAGAAGGAGAGAGGGAGCGAGGTTGTGAGGCAACTCATTTCCTTTTGGCCAAATTCCCACAATCGCTCTGAGCATTTGCCTTAATTCCCTCCTTTATTAGCCACATTCTTTTGTATATAATTAAAACATTTCTCAAGTGAGCATGTGCATGCTTGTTTTATTTTCGTGCTATATTTTTCATCAGCAAATATATTGTGTTCCACATGGCTCTCTCTCCCTTTTTTTTTTCTTGCTCTGTATCACATCAGCTTTGATGCCTCTCCCAAGTTTAGAATGGCGAATATAAGGGCAGAATTAGGTGAGAATTTGTCAGCAGTCGGCCATTGTGCGAGGATCTGTGTGTTATTATATTTCCTTTCATATGGAGGTGACCCCCTTTGTGTTAACAAAGAACATGAGGATGAAACTGAGCTCTGTGTGCTTCTCACCCGGCGCTGATAATGCCGTGGTAACCCAGCACCCCCTCTTCTCCTTGAGGGAGCGCTTTAATTTATGCTTTTTCATCTCCCTGGGCACAGGACTGTTAACCTGCTCTGTGCACTACTGATTCAGGGAAGGGAAACCTCTGATCCACACCAGACTGCTGCGTCAAGTCTCTTCTCTTACTCCGCCGGCAGGAAGTTGATGCAAACAGCTAAACATTCCAACCAACCCACCACCCACCCACCCCAAAAAAATACAGAAATAAATAATAAATTACAAAATTACAGCTCTGGAAACAAAATACTTTTGTTTCTTGGACATATATAAAGCAATTGTGGCATGAATTCTTTTGAGTATAGCTGGGTGTCATCAGAGTTTTAATCTAACATATATTTTTACATTATATTTAGTGGTTTGCATTCTTGCCTCACAGCAAGAAGGCCTGACCAGGGCCTTTCTGTGGGGAGTTTGCCTGTACGCCCCGTGTTTGAGTGGCTACTCTGGCTTCCTCCCACAATCCAAAGCCACCCAGTTTGTGGGGTTAGGTTAATTTGCGATTTTAAATTGCCCATCGGTGTGAATTTGAGTGTGAATGGTTGTGTGTCTCTCTGTGTTAGCTGTGCATCAGATTGACACCTGTCTACACCCTGGACAGGCTCTTTAAATACTGCAATAGTCAAAGCTTAGGCTTGAAATAGAGGTGGCACTCCCCTGCAGGTGACACGGAGGAGATATCTGAAACTGCAAGTTTTCACCTTTTTCTTAAACTTCACATCTGTCCTTGTTAAAGTGTGTTTTTATTGTAATATTTGGTGCCATCTGCTTTGATACAGCAGTTCCCCCAATCAAATATAGTATAATATAAACTATAATAATATAGTAAAATTAGTTAGATACAAGATTAAAATGTGGTAATTAAATATTATTATTACTATTAGTAGTTGCAGTAGTATTAGTATTAGTATTAGTAGTACACATCTAGTGCAAGCTTTCTTTTCTTGGACTCTGTTACAGTATCTTTAAATTATATTTCAGAACAATCCTATTTGGCCCCTCAGTTCATCGTGTCTGAAAAAAAGCAATTTTAGCTCCTCCTCCTTTAAGACAACTTTCTTTCAACTAGCTTTGCCTCTCAAACAAAATGTCTGAACAGCAGGGGGTGTGCACACAGCCAGAGATCTACACCTGAGATGATCTTATCAAGAATATACCTTGTCTACAATATCATACAGCTCCAAGAGTTTAAAAAATGCATATGCATCATGATTTTTTTTCCAAAGCAATGATGGATCATGCCACAGAATTAAAACTAAAGAGGATTTCAGAAAGGTAACTACCGGATGTAAATATGAAAGTTTGTATGTAGTATCAAGAATGCACTGTCATGTGATGAAAAGCTTCAAGGATTATAACTTCAGAGAAGCAGAAATACATTTTAATGGTATATGAATAGTAAACAAAAATGCATTTATTGACTGAAATGATTTTCCTGTTGGAGCTCATTGATAAGTACAGAAAGAATCCGTGATTAGGCCACATCTCCTGCAAACCAGTGATTCAATAAATTACATTGTGGCAAAGAAGCCATGTAATTGAAATATCTCGATAAGGATAACAGTGACTCTAAATGATACAAAACGATAAAGACAACAAGGAAAACATGCTCGGTCCAAAGAGGGGCTCGTGGTTGCCTTGAACAGTCTAGAAGGGAAGGCCTAAATAGCAAAGCCATAGAAACATGCTGAAAAGATCTATTGTTGCTTTTGAAGACAGCCTCTATTGCTCAAGGACATCTAATTAACAGACAACAGCTGAGTCCATTTCAAATGGTAATATATTTTCTCTTAAATGCATCATTTTCAATGCCTTATTGCTTATTTCAACGGGCATTAGTACCTTTCATTTTGGTAGAGAGGGATTTCATGCTTTATTTACTATACTCTCTATATTGTTAGCACTTGTACAGGCATTTTTCTCTGACCTCTTCAGTATACAATAGTGAATTGGTAGTTTATAAAAGGCATGCTTTTGAGTATGTTTTTCATTTTTGGTTCAGTACATCCTTTTATGGAACTACTTTTACAAATTTTAGATTAGGTCTAGTTTTTCTAAAAGGTAGTAATGAAAATTAAGTTATTTCTAGAAAAATCCGAGTTCATATATTTAAGAGCTAACGCTGTGCTGATACCTTCAGTTGAGAGGTAAAGAATTCTCACTGGTGTGGGACTTCTTTTAGGTAATGCTAGTAAGATATTTGGCTTTCCTAAACCCCGATAAAGCTTTACATAGCATGCACACCAGGTATTAACACCTGGTATTAACACTGATCTTGACAGCTATCCAATCAAGCTGGAATGCCCTGTACAGGTCCACTGAAGGAGAATACCACTTCCTGTAACGGTGAGAGATGCCCGTATCCTGATGCCCAAGGGAAACAGAAAACTGAGTTATCCACATTTTTTTACTATTTTCACTACTATTTTTCACTAGGATACAAGGATTTATCAATAAGAAATTTACAACAGCCACTTCATTAAGTATAGTTGTTCGACTACACTTTAATGAAAATATTTGCAGCCCATTATATCACAAAAACTAAATGCATTTAAGCAAATAGAGATTGTCAATGCAATGAGTTAAAGTTTGTTCTGAGCATCCGAATGGAGAAGAAAGGTGATTTAAGTGACTTTGAATGTGGTATGGGTATTTGTGCCAGAAAGGCAATCTTAGTGTTTGCTGATCTACTGGGATTGTCCCACACGACCAGATTAGAACAAGACCAAATATCCAGTAAGCGGTAGTTCTCTGTGAGAAAATGCCATGTCGATGTCAGACGTCGGAGAAGAATGGCCAGATTTCTTCAAGTTGATAGATGCAGAAGAGCATCTCTTAATATACAACACACTGAATCTTGAAGAAGAAAGGGAGCAGAAAAATAGCAGAAGGTCACACCAGGTACCACTCCTGTTAGCTAAAATTGAGGCTACACTGCACACAGGCTCACCAAGATTGGACTTTGATTGGACCAACATTCTGATGAGTCATGATTTCTGCTTCCACTTTCACATGGTCGGGTCAAAATTTTTTGTGGGTTTTAACGTTTGTGGATCCTCGTATCAACGATTCAGGCTGATGGTTTTAGTGTAATGGTGTAGGGCAGCAGTCCCCAACCCCCGGGCCACAGACCGGTACTGGGCCACGAGAGTATCGGCTCGGGTATAAAATTTATGGTTTTCGGGGTTTTTATCGGTTTTTATCGTTATTATCATTAACTCGGTTTCCCTTGGTCTTTTAATAATAAGAAGAATAATGTATACTTAATTGATCCCCGTGGGGAAATTCCTCTCTGCATTTAACCCATTAACTCAGTGAAGCAGTGGGCAGCTACCAATCTAGCACCTGGGGAGCAGTGTGCTCATGGGTACCTCAGGGTAACCTTCCGATCGTGAGGCGACCACTATACCTATTGAGCTATCCCTGCCCGTTTTTTCCGTGTTTTCTCGTGTGTTGTGAATAAATCTTCTTTTTTTGGTACCGGTACTGGTTTTATTTTGTTGTATTTATCCACAACACCTTAAAGGTTGGGGACCGCTGGTGTAGGGAATATTTCTTGGCACACTTTGGGCAGCTTTTCTAGTCCCAACTGAGCATCATTTAAACACCACAGCCTACCGGAGCATTGTTGCTGCTGTTCAGTCTTCAATGACCACAGTGTGCCCATCTTCACTGTGGTCATTGACTTCAAAGTCTTTGAACTTCAAAGATGTCAGGTCTCCAACTAGACTGTGTTTGCAATGGAGTATAAGCTACGCTTAAGGCAGTTCTGAAGTGGGTCTGACCTGGTACTAGCAAGATGTACATAGTAAAGTGAAGTAGGTACACAAGCTTTGGTAGTTTGGCTGAGGAGGAGGAGAGTGACTAAGTATGAGGTTGGATAGTTGTGGATCTCAGTTATAACAGTAATAGATCTCTACAGTGCATTGAAGCCTTCTTGTTGTTGGAGTCTGTTACAGATGACCAATTGTGTTCTAATATTGTCTTTAACTATTTAATATATTTACATCAAATATTCTAATATCTCAAGAACTTCAGCTAGAAGTCATTTTGAATGACTGTGCTGTTTTTTTTATCAAATATTTGAGAACCAATCACTTTTCTAAAACAGGAAGAAAATGTGGCATTATTGGTTGTTAGACACCCTCATCTAGCAAAATGCTAACTTAGACAAAGGTCAATGATGCTAAAGGAGTACCCAGCGCATATAAACATGACAACATGTTAGCATCAGACAACCTTTCAGGGGGTGTACAAATGGCCAGCAATGTTAAACGTTAATTTAACTAGATTACTGCCTATTAAAATTATCTCTTGTGTCTTTTTCCATGCTAATATTTTTTCAAATAATAAATAATTCGATAGTCTCCCCACATTGTCAAATATTCACACACCTGCCACACCAAGACTGTCAACAAATAACCAAGGTTTTCTTCTTTGTAGGTAATTTTTTGTCTATATAAGCACAGAAGTCTAAAAATGTTAAAGGATATAGAGTATGAGATGATTCCTAAGCACAAAAATAATCCAGTTTAAAATTCTGTTACACTACATACGTACATAGTGCAGTTCCAGTTTCACAAAACAGAACAAACTCGTCTGAAGAGCAGGACATAAAAAAGTTGTCAGCTTTGTATTATGAGAGTTGATTAGATATTTTGTGCACCTGAAGCCTTCAGTCTGTTGCTTACTGCCAATTTTAGCACAAATAGAGACACAGACAGAGGTGCTAACTGTTCACTCTGTGCATCTGACATTTTGTCTCTCCCATGGGGAGAATCTAAAATCAATAGCAGCTATGTTAAAGATGCAGCTTACCATCTGACCTGTCCTCCCCTCATCCTCATCACAGGCTTTGTGGCTCGCTCTCCCAACGCCCTCCCTGCACCCCTCCCTACTTAGCCCCGTAAATGATGTGCCCACGTGCTTTTAACAAGACACAAATTGTTTAAGTCAGTCTAGGTGAAGTGAGTCCCTGTGTCCTCAGGCTGACGCAGATTATGTGCAGAGGAGTAACAGGTCAGAGTTCAGACAAAAGACTCGATCCTGCCTCTTTAGTTTCCGAGGAGGGGAATTGAGTGTGCTTAAATGTCTTGGGAGTCGTTTGCCTCTTGATTTTGGAATCAATGAAGGGGGTGAAATAGGAGGGGTGAAGGTTTCTGTAGCAGAAAATGGCATTAGAGTTAATGACCAAGTTTGTCCCAGAGGGGCAGTCCATATTAAAGCTATTTCAACAGTGACAGCACTCGCCACATGACCTGACTGATTAATAACAAAACGGTGCTCAAATAGGAATAACAATAAGTGTCAGTCAGAATGAAAGGAAAACAATTATTCAGCAGCATTTCTGCAATTTTTACAGCTTTTCAAAAAATTGGTGCCACACACAAAATCTTAAAACTTTGCTGCGTCTTCTCCTGAAAAAATCTGTTTGCCTAGATTTAGCTTTTAATGATTTTTTTAAAAACAGATTTTAAATAACATTTCTTCTGAAAGGATAATTGTGCAGGAGTAGGGAAGCAATTGTGATTAGTGGTAGAAATTGACTGATTTTGTAAAAAAATTACCAGTCCAAGATCTACATCTCAGATCTAAAGATACATATAGTAAGCAGAGCTTTTTAAGCACACCAAAAATCAGGATAAAATGTGTTTGAGCATGATTGGTGAGACCGCAACAACACAACAGCAAGAGAAACAAATCATATGATATATTCAAAATGCTTATAATTGAAAATCATGGTCATCACTCATTCACATACTGAAAGATTGTGATTTCTTTTGATAATGGAGGGGAACCAGGCAGCCAAGCAATTGAACCTTTTTAAATGGAAAACCAAAGAAGAGACGGCAACAACAATATGCAGACCTTTAGTCAAAAGAAAGTATTTATACGTCTTCAAAGCCGTCTGAAAAGGGTCTTTATTTAAGAAAAAGTAAAAAAATAGAAAAGTAAATTTATTGCTATAAGAAAGGTCAGAAAACTGAAAAGAAAAATAACTTGTAGACATGAATGTGTTACAGAAGTTCACAAAACCTACATTCCAGGTAGCTACGAGGGTAATAAAAGGTAGTGAAGATTTCGTTTCTTATTTTTTGTCATATATGCATGTCAGAATGGTCCTTTGGGCTGTAGCCACCAGTTGAAAAACTCCTATTATGCAGGGCATTGTTCTGAATGCTGATTGTATCGTGTCTGTGCTGTGCAGAGGCCCCATCTGATATTTACCACCGTGAGTCAGCCGGGGTGACGAGGGGGCAAGGCCAAGTCCCATGTGTCCGGCTGGGGAGCAGATTAAAGTGCTCTGAAAAGCTGCACACTGCTGCCCGTGATGAGAAATATAATAATGTGGACATGGCCTTCCCTTTATGACAGTAACAACACATTCTCCAGAGACTAATCTTTTTTTATCAAATCCAAAGAGGGACAAACAGCGTGCACCCAAAGCCAGAATTGTATGAGAGGATGTATGGAGTATTTATGATGCTTGTGCGTCCTGAAGGTGGTGATCACAAAAGCAGTCAAACAAACTTGTATTACTATCTGCCGTTTTTTATCCAAACGGGTGCATTGTATCTCGTTATTTCTTTCAAAATGAATGAGGCACTAGCCGCACCCTACAGAAAATCCTTGAAGAAATGTGTCAGCAGAAAAAGAAGATGCCCAAATCCACTATGAATAAGAATGATTGCATTTATTGGTTGCAGATACGAAACTAGGAATACTGTAACATAGTGGCAGAAGAAGTATTCAAACCTTTTGGTTACACAATAAACCCAATAAACAGTTATTCAAATTTTACTTAAAGCTGCTAAAATGAATATTTTTATCCTCACACTGGATTAAAGTAGCAACTAGTTGGGGCTGAGAACGGTTCGAAAGGAACACAGAGAGACAACAAATAAACAGGACAAAACGCAACTACAAAAGAGAGAAGGCAAAACAAAAAAAATGATATGCAGTAGTAGCATATGAAAGAGCACATAACTGAAAAAAGAGACTAGAGAAGTGCTCAGCGCACTCACATCGGGGAAGTCCTCCAACAGTCTGAGCTTATACCTGCATAACAGCAGGATTTATGGTTCGAAGCTGGTGTCCATTTACATATATAGAGACAGGGCTATGGAAACATGACTGCAAAAATGTCAACATTATATGTGAAGGTAGGATGCTGACCAGTTGCATGGGTCTAACAAACCTCTCTATAGTACCGTCACCTGATGCAGCCCTAATTATAGTTTCAAGCCTCATGGAAGCAGAAAGTGTGCCTTCCTCACAAAATGAAGCTTACAGCTAAACATGTAAGTCAGTAACTTAACATGTTAAAGAAAAGTGTGACTTTTTCTCTCTGAGGAATCATTACAAAGTGATTTATTATTGTAAGGTATACGTTACCATATAAAGTGCCTTCAGTTGACTCGTGTTGTGATTTGGCACTATATAGATAAAACTGAATGCAACTGCACATATTATATAGACGTCTTTTTTTATTTAGACATATTTTTGAGGTTATACTAACTTCAGTATTATTTTATTTTTTCCTATTATTTTACTATTTCCACAGTGTGTCCTGTCCTCCTCCCCTCACCCCCAGTTATTTGCAGCAGATCGCTACTCCTCCTTGAACCTGGTTCTTCTGGAGGCTTCTTCCTGTTAAAAGGGAGTTTTTCCTTCCAACTGTCGCCAAGTGCTTGTTCATAGGGTGTAGTCTGATTGTTGGGGTTTTCTCTGTTTTCTTACCTTACCTTACAATATAAAGCATCTTGAGATAACTGTAAATAAAACTGAACTGAATTGAAATGAAATGAAATGAAATGAAATGGCCAGCAATGTTTTCTACTATGGTGGAGCACTAAAAACAAAGTGCTTTATACAAAAAAGCCATTCCCATCTAGTGCTCACGCATCTGAAGCATCAGAAAGGAACTTAGGGTTCCGTATCTTGTCCAGGGATACTTCAGCATGCAGAGTGGAGAAGGCAAGGATTAAACCACCACCTTCCAATAAGTGGATGACCTGCTCTACCTCCTGAACTACAGTCACCCCGTTTTAAACAGACTCATACTGGCCTTTTTCTGTCCCCTCAGTAAACACCTTACCGAAGAGTTTAAGGGCTCAGTCGCTACTTTCACGTCAGGTAAATTATGGACATTCTAAGAGTCAGAGAAAGGAGGGTAAATTAGCATGTGAGCTGACTCTGGGGGCACTGCACGCTCATTGGTTAACAGCTTTTGACTGACAACTTGTTAGTCTTCAAAACACCATGAAGCTGTCAGAGAAATCACTTCACAGCTTCGTTACCCAATGGGTGACGTCACGGTGGCTACAGACATCTTTTATCTGCATTGTTAATGTATAGTAAAAATGTAGGTTATGTCTTTACAAGAAGGCAAACGTCATTAGTGTTGGAGTATATTTTAAGCTAGTTTGTCTTTAACTGAAAGAAATCTACAAATTGATGTATGTTACAATTTAAAGCATCTCATACATTGTTTAAAGAAATTCAGTTAACCTTCATCCACACAGATTCCACCGATAACTGAGAATTCTTCATTTTTGACACTCTTGTTATGTCCAACGCTATTACAAACCGTGAATATATGAAGCTGCTAAGTAATCATGTCTGTGTCATTTATTGTCACCTAGAAAAAGCCAATAATTCGTGGCAGCTGTGTGCATCTTTAGTTTCCAACAGTGAATTGTATCCATCGTGTGTGTGTGTGTGTGTGTGTGTGTGTGTGTGTGTGTGTGTGTGTGTGTGTGTGTGTGTTCCTGTCTAGCTATCTTTGTGAAGACCGAAATCTGCATTCTACTATACTTGTGAGAACCAACAGTCACTTGTGAGGACACACTCACCGGACCTCACAAGTTTGAAGGCCTTTTTGAGGCTCAAAATGTGGTTCTAGTGTCAGGGTTACAATTAGGTTATGGTTAGGTATTAGGGTAAGGGTTAGGCAATCATTTTTAATGGTTAGGGTAAGGGGCTAGGGAAACCATTATGTCAATGAAGGTCCCCACTAAGATAGCTGAACGGGCTTGTGTGTGCGTGTGTGTGTGGTTGTCACCCTGTGTGTATATAGTAGTCAGATTAAAAGCCAGGAATCAGACTTGTAATCTGGTTTGATGGAAAACAGTGGATTTACATGGTTATTTGGGTGTGATGTGTTTTTGTGATGAAAATGACAGTTTGGCCAAGCTTTGTGTAACAACTGACAGCTTTTTAAGGCCAACATTTTTAACCTTTGATGAACTGCTGACTCTAGAGGGAGACCAGCAAACACACTACAGATCAGCTCGGGGTTTTTCCCTGTGCCCCCCCGCCGCAAGCATTTTAACATATGGAAAAGGAGAATCAGGAATCATTCTTGTTGATGTAGCAAAGTAATATGTGATATGAAAAAAGTACATACTGCAAAATAAAGCATTCTAATTTACAAGAATGGCAGGAGCGCAGTTATTTCTACCCATAATTTTAACTTTGTGTACTCAGACAAGCAGTTTGAATTAGGATCTGCAGCTCTCAATGTACCTAATTCAATCAGGAATGCTTGACGTTGACAGGACATGAAGGTGTTTGGGCATATACACAGTATAAATATAATGACAAATTTTAAATCAAGCAACAGATAGTCTGATCCAAAGAAAGCTATAATCAGAATTGCATGCAGACCTTAAAATAAATATTTAAAATAAAAAATGTTGGTAGAATGTTTCAAAGGAGAACCACTTTTACGTGTCACCATAGATACAAACCCACAAGCACAACAAAACAGGACTCTATAACACAAAACCCATACATCTCTGTGAGATCTCTGCACACTAAACACAAAAGCACTTGATCTTTCTCTCAGATTTCACATTATAAAGCACTGCAAAGTAAATAGCTGCCACATTGAAGGAGTAGAAAAGAGGTATAAATAGATGCTGTTATTCTAAAGCATCTAATGTGAAACAACATAATTTTCCTGACAATGCTTCCCAGCTTCTTTTACACCAAACAGAGCGCTTTAATACAATCCTTTGTCTTGCCTGTCTCTTCTGTTCTATTATTGCAAAGAATTGTTGCTCCAATTCTACAGAGGAACTCACATGCGTGAGATTAAACTGGTCACCATAATCAGGCTACAGATTTTAATTGTAAGAGCTTCTGCTGGCACTGTTTTCTCTCTTTTTCTGTCCTCCTTGACAAAAATCTGACAGTGGCTTTGCATGGCAAACCTGTTTAATGAATGACTAATCCAGGAAGAGCGCATTATGGCAAACTGTCACACACACATTGTACCAATATTAACTTGAATTTACATTATCATCCTCTGGTAATGCTGGAATATTTGGATTTCCATTAATGCATGGCCTTTCTGTGTGAAAAGCAAACAGCAGTGAACTAAATCTGTTTTCCCCCTCTTTTGAGTGGATGCTGGTGTTAACACTGTGCAGAGGAGCTTTCTTTATTGGGATGACAGCTCCGAGGCTTCCCCACTCCTCGCAATCAAGCTCACAAACAAAAGACCCCGCTTGCATTACTCAAAACCTCTTCTAAAGCACCAAAGCCAAACTCCTATTACACCATTGTACTGCTGCTGTAAATCAACAAGAACAATGAGGAGAGGCACAATCACATGGGCCGGCACCATCATCCTTATAAAACATGAACCCAAAGAACAATGAATCAGACACTTGTGTGAAAAAGTACTTTCCTCCTCCGGATACTTATTGTGTTCATCTTCTAGCTCTCAATTCAATTTTTAGATTTTTATTTTCCTATTTCTGACACATGCATCTCAAAGCCAAAAGAAAAACAAAAAAGAGAGCACACACTTTGTTTTTCTGGGTGGGCACCCTACAGTCTGCAAAAGCCACGTCTGCAAAGGATATTTTAAGAATCTTTTAAATTCGTATTCATTAAAATTAACATTTGCTACATTTTCATAATGACTAACCAAGTTAATTGCAAAATCAGATTTTTTTTCTGATACTTCTGTGCTGAAGGTAAAATTCAGTTTGACATCCACATAGTAATTCAACTAAGCCAATGACTAGCGCTGTTGTCCTCCATTGTAAAAGAGAAAACGAAGCATCACACAAACGTGTTCGGATGTCACATCCATAACCATATAACACACACCCCGTTTTGACTTATTCACCCACTCAAAGTCCCTGCCTGCCCAAGCCTTGACTTCCACCTTTGCTTTTCACCATCAAGTCATAATTCCCAGGGTGCTAACGGTCCTAGACAGGAAAAGAACATGTTAGCTCACAGCTTTGAATTACTTTCATCAATGTATTTGGACCTCATCATCTCCAAATATTTTATCTGTTCAGTTTTTCATGGAATATCAAGGCAACAGGCAACTCTACTCCCCATAAAACTGCCAGTCACTCAACTGTCCAATTACTTCTGGGCCTTCAAAAAAGGGGGACTGTGTATAAAAACAGCTGTAATTCCCTAACAGTTAATACAGTACATTGTTAAAGCCACATAATTAAATCTGAAAATCCTTATTTCAATCACACCGTAATGATAACTTTTAAAATCCACTGTTGTGATGTACAGAAGCAAAACTACAAAGTGTCCAAAAACATATGGACCATGTATCTATTCTCTGTTGTGGCCCCGAAGCGTTACAATGATCTTCCTCTTCACATTAGGCCGTAGTCTTTAAATCCAGGTTAAAAACATTCTTATTTGCTGGCCTTTGATGGTGGTCAACTGACAGTGTTATTTTATTGTTATATATTAACTGTATTTATTATTCTTATTGTACTTCTTATATTTCTGCTGTACAGCCATTTGGTCGGCCATGTGTTGGCGCTATATAAATAAAGTATGGTATGGTACAGTATGTATGCTCTATTATGCACCACCTCAGGCAAAAATTAGGAGGATAACTTTTTTTAAACAATGATAAGTACATAAAACATTATTTTCTCACAGAGTTAAGAAAAACCCTTTGATTCACTGAATTTCCTTCAACTTCAAAACTGCATAAGTGAATAAACGTGAAATGAACTGCACATGCCACAATCTGGGAGTAAGTAAAGCAAAGGAAATAATGTGCTGAAAGACAAAAGGACCTCAAAATGACTGTGGGTCAAGATTCACCTTTATTAGTGTTTTGCTGTAATTACCTGACCTGACATAGTATAATACAATCATTTCTCCCGCACAACCATCATGCTGGGTGGCTGAGAATGGTGTGTGAGCTCCAACTGAAACACAGTCATGACAGCTCTTTTTGTAAAGAACAGACTCAAATCAAGCATTCATGCAGATTGTTTAACAAGTAAAATGCATTCAGGGAATTATGATTTTGCCATTGAAATGACCATTATCTCCAGATACATTATTTTAATATCAAATTCCTCTTTTTCTGTAAAATTTAAAAGACTTCTTGACATCACAACCAAAGATACGTGTCTCCAACCAGTCACTATTCAAGGATCTTTTACAGGTTACTCAAGTAACACAAGTAACTTTAATGTATCCAAATATCCAAAACGCACAAACAGTTTAAATCACTGTCATTTCTAGATTTGATCCAGTTTTGAAGGTTGTTGCATGGTTTTATTTCAGTTCACAAGAAGAAAAAAGGTTTTGCTGTGTTTCAATGGGGAGCAGCTGTATTCATCTCAAACTCAGTGGGTTTTTTTCTGAATTATAAACATCACTGAACATCTTCGAACTACTAAGCAACCGAATCGATTTCTCTGTTGTCGTTCTCAGCAGAGAAGCACAGTGTGTTAAGATAAGATAAGATAAGATAACCTTTATTAGTCCCACACGTGGGAAATTTGTTTTGTCACAGCAGGAAGTGGACAGTGCAAAAGTTATGAGGCAAAAATTAGAATACAATAAGAATAAATACAGTACACAACTGTACAGAATAGAATAAAATAAAATACTATATACAGTAGAATAAAATAAAATAAATATACAATAAGATAAAAATAGAATACAAATACAAATACTATATACAACTGAGTAAAATACAACGATGACAGAAAGGATTATTGCACTTAGTATTATTGCATATGTATGGATGTGTGTGCTTGATCAGTTAAAGTCTTTATTATGGAGTCTGACAGCAGTGGGGAGGAAAGACCTGCGAAATCTCTCCGTCCCACACCGTGGGTGCCGCAGTCTCCCACTGAAGGAGCTGCTCAGTGCTGTCACAGTCTGCTGCATGGGGTGGGAGATGTTGTCCATCAGGGATGACAGCTTAGCCGCCGTTCTCCTGTCACTCACCACCTCCACTGGGTCCAGAGGGCATCCTAGAACAGAGCTGGCCCTTCGGATCACCCTGTTCAGTCTCTTCCTGTCCCCAGCAGAGATGCTGCCGCCCCAGCAGACCACGCCATAAAAGATAGCAGAAGCCACAACAGAGTCATAGAATTTCTTCAGGAGTGGGCCCTCCACTCCAAACGACCTGAGTCTCCGCAGCAGGTACAGCCTGCTCTGCCCTTTCCTGTAGAGGGCGTCTGAGTTATGAGTCCAGTCCAGTCTATTGTTCAGATGAACACCAAGGTACCTGTAGCTGTCCACAGCCTCAATGTCCATACCTTGGATGTTCAGTGGTTGCAGTGGAGAATGCTTGTGCCTGCGGAAGTCTACCACCAGTTCCTTGGTTTTACTGGCGTTGATCTGGAGGTAGTTCAGCTGGCACCAGTCCACAAAGTCTTGAGTCAGTCCTCTGTACTCCCTGTCGTCCCCATCAGTGATGAGGCCGACTATTGCAGTTCCAAATGGTTGCATGAAAATACATCTAAATACTGCATTCTGTCAAAACTTCAGTCTTAATATGAGCACGAAGAAACAAAACCGTGTACTTTATGAAAACAGTGTTTTGAAACAGCGCGTGAAAAGTAACGAAAGGTATTGTACTGTAAGGACAAGTTAGAGAAGTTTCTACTGAAGCTTTGTTTGCTTTATTTCTATTGTAAATTTAGCTCTTTCATTCTAACTCATACAGTTCGACCTTAGCGCAACAAACTTTTTACACTCTTTTTCTTCTATAGGGGAAGATTCTTTACAAACTGAAACACATATCTTGCTTTAAGTACCTCACTAATAAATAAAATAATTTTTCATGCATGAATGCTTTGTGCAATTCTAAACAACCTTTACACTGCACTGATGTTTTCCTGAGGAATCGATGAAGTCTCGAAGGGCGGTGTATAGTTTGAGAAATATTATAAATGACACTCATCCAAACAAAGTCGTTTTGTTGTAAATTTCACAGCTGCTGATCTCTCGCATGTCCATTAGCTACTGAACACCTATAAACTGAAGTCTCGCCGTCTAACACCACAAGTAAATTCTCAAACCATGGGAAACATTGCAACAAAATTTGGGTTCAAATACAAAAATAACAGTTATCACATTTCCTTTGGTTCAGTCAAAGCAAACACCCAATGAAATTATTTTTATGCAACTTCATTTACCTTGGATGTGACATAAGACAAGGTTTCGCTCCATCATCTCCAGAGCTTCAAATCACACTGTGAGTGTGTAATGCACAGCAGTTTTAGTCTAACTTCAGACTTTTATTTTGAAGATTTTTATCAAGAATAACCCAGAGCAAAAAGAAGAGGCACCATGGACATGTCCAGCAACTCATTAGCTAACAGTTAGCTTTAGCGACCACAGCAGAGCCGAACACGATGCAGCCGTGTTTGGTGTATCACCCTTCAGGATCATATCATGTGTTTATTAGCAATAACACACATATATTTAGTAAAACAGCCTTAATAGCTGCCCTCTTTTTAACACATTAGTTTTATATGTTGTGTGTTTCTGTTAGCAACTGTTTTCCTGCGGTTTTCCATAGGCGGTGTTTAGGCTCTGCAAATTGTCTAGCCTAATATATTTATAAATCACAGTATGTTATTGTTCTCTATTGAGAACTAGTAGCTGCAGAAAGCATAGTTAACTGTCAAAAGGGGCATAGTTATCGCCTAATAAATGCATAATAAAGCATGCTAATCTTAAAGAACTAGTGTGTAATGTTGCTATTGATGATGTTAGTGATGTTGATGATAATGATGTTATTTATCATCGTATAAAGCCCTATAATGACTGTTTTACCTTTTAATTAATGTTTCTTTCAAGGGTGTTACTTTTTATTTAGCTTTTCAGAGTCACCCTGTCTATAAAGGATATATGTAAATGGTATATCATCGCTGTATATTATATGGTACTAAAACCCATACAAATATTTGTCATCACCAACATAAACGACTTAGTTAATAATGCTTACACTTAGTTTAGTCTAGTGGCAGCTTTTCACCAGTCACAGATAATGACAAAAAAATGCAGGTATGGAAAGGACGTCCATAAGCCCGAGACAAGCAGATTGCTGCCGGGGAGACGGAAGAGCCAAGCAGCAAATTTTGAATATTACTGACCCAGCACTTGGAAAAGGCAATGCACAACAAGACGAAAAATGAATGCTTTTTAGTCTGAAAATCCTTTCACCCTCTCACATTCAGCAGATCAGATTAAGAGAGAGGTTTAAGAAGATTTTGACACGCACAAAAAAAAACTTCTGAGCCATGGGAGGGGGTGAGTCGAGGAAGGTGGTAGGGAGCAGTTTGTAATTCAGTGGCTTCAGGCAATTCATCACAGAAATTGAGTTTCTAATGCAGCATCTTGTGAATCCCTTTTGCCCTGTCAACGTTTTAATACATTACATTGAGAATGTAAATCATGTTTGAAATTTGGCACAAACTGCACAGCTTCTACTGCACTCTCTCCCACTGTATTGCACATACTAGTCTCACATTATACACGTGTACAGCAAGCACAGAGTGACACAGGCACACATATATGCAGACAGGCTACTGTAGCCAGAGCTCTGCAGACACTAAATATTCTGCAGGCAGAATATACTTTAAGTTGCACAGTTTAGGGATTTTTTTTTTTGCCTTAAAGAAAGATAATTTAGTCACAAGATTACATAATTAAAATCTGATATCAAGTTGTGATTTAGCATAAAGCCCTAAAAATAATTATTGGTTCATTATATTACAATGGCTCTCAAGAAAAGGAAGATTTAGAAAACAATTTGCAAAGTACAGAAATATTATAATAAATGTAGAAAATGAGCAAAGAATTACTCTGAAGCTGTCTGTTTCAGCAGCTAACCCCAATGTTATTGAGGAAACTGGATGATTGAAAACACATTTTCAATCATCAATAATTGCTGCAGGTTCTAACTATGAATAATTATTCGAACACCTTATTGCTGCGCTAATTCTAGCTTTTTCTATTCCATCAATCATTAAACCTGGTTTGTGCTCTAATAATGGATTTTTTTGATGGGCTGGCATCACAGTCATTCTTGTGCTAATACATATATAGAGAGATAGCGAGAGAGATGTGAGATTACTGGGGGAGCTGGAAACCCCAGGATTCTTGTTTCGATAACAAGACACAGTTGAAATTAAGGATAATTAAGGAGAATCAGACAAGGAAAGTAAAACTAAACACAGGAGACAAGAGAGAGTATCAAAATGAAACTGGAAGTAATGTAAGAGAGAAAAACCTAACATTGAGACTAAGTCTACAAAGTATTGTCACAAGATACAAGGCCACACCAG
Organism: Mchenga conophoros; assembly: GCF_057382185.1. NCBI lineage: Eukaryota > Metazoa > Chordata > Actinopteri > Cichliformes > Cichlidae > Mchenga > Mchenga conophoros. The sequence goes on along the minus strand of NC_140547.1, from coordinate 14,297,507 downwards.
GGAGTCATTGGGGAGTCTAGACTAAATCTGAGCACAAAGAAACATATATAAAGAATAGCAAGAAAACACAGAATACAAAAATAACAAAAAGACTGAGGATGAGGCATACTATGATTACCTACTATGATTTATTCAAGGAAAAACACATAATTCTAACAACTATTAGTACCACGACACATAATACTGCTCAACATCAGCACAGTGTGTCTTCTAGCATTAATAAAGAGGCTGATGGTTGACACCGGTGATGTTCTTCAGTATCATGTCTCATGGGAGCCGCATAGTGCACACATAATCAGTTGATGCTTTGTTTCCCAAAACAAACAGTACATCTGTATTGTGTTGTATTTGTTAGACGTCCACTTAAGATATTACTTGTTCCCCATGTAATCCCTAACAATTGGTTATGGTATATCATATATTATAGTGGCGATTTAAATTATCAAGCAAGTTGATCAACTACACTATGTGTTGTGGATTATCCAGTTTGCTGTGTACATGTCACATGGTCTATTTATTAAATGGGAACAACCACCAGAATTTAGGCTGGATATTCAGTCAGAGAGATGTGTGAAGTCCGAATGTCAGGATTACTATCAAGGGATGCTGCCAGAAGGAGAGGTCTAAGCATGAAACACATTGTTTATCTCCCACATAGAAGCCTGCTGTGCTCACTTTTACTCCTAGATGCCTCACTGTTGCACGTACTAAGCAGTTCGCAATTTTTTACTCTGAAGTGGTGCCTAACCTTCCTTTTGAATGAATCGCTCACATCACTATGTGGCAGTTTCAACCGCACAAAAGCTTTTCTTCTTCTTCCTTAATTACAGTGAATTTTAAAAAAAATGGGGTTGAGAGCCAGCAGCTGCTTTAATCAAACGCTTCAGCTTTAAATTGTGCAGATACAATTGTTCAGCACATAATGCAATAGGTGTGTGATGTTGTGATAGAAAAGATGGCGCAAAAACACTTCATTCACACATAAAAATAGTTGACCCAAAGTTCATTCAATTTTTCGTCAAGTGAGCGACCAGAGGTACTTTGGAAAAATGTCTGCATGTTCAACAAGTTTGTCAGTCAAGAACTTCTCACATTCAGTGGTCATCAACAATCAATACTTACATTTATAGTTCTCTTTCATGAACAAAGTTTAGCCTGGCACTTGACTACATCCTTTAAAGACAGGGCCGCTTCCTTCAATGCTGACTGAAATGCACTGCAGTTCAACCACACTGGATTTTTTTTATTTATATATATACACATATATATATGTGTACATATATGTATGTGTACATATATATGTGTACATATATATGTGTACACATATATATATATATATGTGTATATATATGTATATATATATATATGTGTATATATATATATATAATATATATATATATATATATATATATATATATATATATATATATATATATATATATATATATGTGTATATATTAGAGATGGCACGATACCACTTTTTTATGTCCGATACCGATACCGATATCATAAATTTGGATATCTGCCGATACCGATATGAATCCGATATAGTGTGTTTTAATCAACAAAACTGTTTTTTAAATATCTTGCTGCATTTTGTATAAGTTCATACTCAAGTTTAAAACAACAACTACACTAAAGCTATTCTGTTATACCTGTATGCAAAAAAAAATATTTCATAGTTCAGCAATACTGATCAATCTAATAAACTTAAACCTACACCTCCCTATTCTGGTATTTTAAAGAGTACTTAGCATAAATATTAAGCAACCTAACTAATAGGGTTCCAACTCCCAGCAACAACAAAAATAAAAAAATAAAAAATAGGGAACCACCCCTCACGCTCCACCTCATGATGCTTAATCGACGTAATCAACCTTAATTTGATGCAGTGTGAAAAAAATGCACAGAAATCAATTATTTTTCAAGAAATATTAAATAGATTCAACATCTTTCTTCAACAAAATTGCAGACTGCACAGATGGTACCTTCCCAAAGGGAAAAGTACTATAGCTTAAGATAAGATAAGATAAGATAACCTTTATTAGTCCCACACGTGGGAAATTTGTTTTGTCACAGCAGGAAGTGGACAGTGCAAAAGTTATGAGGCAAAAATTAGAATACAATAAGAATAAATACAGTACACAACTGTAGAATAAAATAAAATACTATATACAGTAGAATAAAATAAAATAAATATACAATAAGATAAAAATAGAATACAAATACAAATGCTATATACAACTGAGTAAAAATACAACGATGACAGAAAGGATTATTGCACTTAGTATTATTGCATATGTATGGATGTGTGTGTTTGATCAGTTAAAGTCTTTATTATGGAGTCTGACAGCAGTGGGGAGGAAAGACCTGCGAAATCTCTCCGTCCCACACTGTGGGTGCCGCAGTCTCCCACTGAAGGAGCTGCTCAGTGCTGTCACAGTCTGCTGCATGGGGTGGGAGATGTTGTCCAACAGGGATGACAGCTTAGCCACCATTCTCCTGTCACTCACCACCTCCACTGGGTCCAGAGGACATCCTAGAACAGAGCTGGCCCTTCGGATCACCCTGTTCAGTCTCTTCCTGTCCCCAGCAGAGATGCTGCCGCCCCAGCAGACCACACCATAAAAGATAGCAGAAGCCACGACAGAGTCATAGAAGGTCTTCAGGAGTGGGCCCTCCACTCCAAATGACCTGAGTCTCCGCAGCAGGTACAGCCTGCTCTGCCCTTTCCTGTAGAGGGCGTCTGAGTTATGAGTCCAGTCCAGTCTATTGTTCAGATGAACACCAAGGTATCTGTAGCTGTCCACAGCCTCAATGTCCATACCTTGGATGTTCAGTGGTTGCAGTGGAGAATGCTTGTGCCTGCGGAAGTCTACCACCAGTTCCTTGGTTTTACTGGCGTTGATCTGGAGGTAGTTCAGCTGGCACCAGTCCACAAAGTCTTGGGTCAGACCTCTGTACTCCTTGTCGTCCCCATCAGTGATGAGGCCGACTATTGCAGAGTCATCAGAGAACTTCTGCAGGAAGCACTGGGTGGAATTGTGGGAGAAGTCTGCAGTGTAGATGGTGAAGAGGAACGGAGCCAGAACCGTTCCCTGTGGGGCCCCCGTACTGCAGATGACCCTGTCCGACACACAGCCCTGAGTCCTCACATACTGTGGTCGGTCGGTGAGGTAGTCCAAAATCCAGGTAGTGAGGTGATGGTCCACTCCAGAGTTCACCAGCTTGTCCTTTAGAACCGAGGGAAGAATGGTGTTGAAGGCACTGGAGAAATCAAAGAACATAATTCTCACAGTGCTTCCAGCGGTCTCCAGGTGAGCGAGGGAACGATGTAGGAGGTGAATGACGGCATCATCCGCTCCAATGCCAGGCTGGTAGGCAAACTGAAGTGGGTCCAGTGATGAGCTTATAAGGCGCCGAAGCTGAGCCAGGACCAACCGCTCCAGGGTCTTCATCAGGTGGGATGTCAGAGCCACCGGCCTGTAGCTGTTGAGGTCCTTGGGGCGTGAAGTCTTTGGCACTGGTACAACACAGGAGGTTTTCCAGAGCTGTGGGACTCTTCCCAACCTCAGGCTCAGGTTGAAGAGGTGCTCCATCACCCCACACAGTTGGTCCGCGCAGGACCTGACGACCCTCGAGCTGATGCCATCTGGACCCGCTGCCTTCTTGCCATTAATCCTCCTCAGTTCCCTCCTAACCTGGGTGGTTGAGAGAGACAGGCTGGAGCTTTGTGTTGAGTGTGTATTGGATGCTGTAGTTGGGGGTGGGGGGGAGTGAGCAGGGTGAATAGAGGAGGTGTGAAGAGTCTGAGGTGGAACAGCAGCAGTGGGGGTGGGTGAGTCTGCAGCCGATGTTGCAGACTGCCTCATGGCTGAATCAAATCTGTTGAAGAAATGATTCAGTTCATTTGCCCACCTCACATCCCTCCCAGGCAGAGAGTTCTGCTGTTTGTGGCCCGAGATGGTTCTGAGGCCTCTCCAGACTTCACCAACGTTGTTTTGTTGAAGCTGGTTCTCCATCTTCTGCCTGTAGCTGTCCTTCCCATTCCTTATCAGTCCCCTCAGCTCTCTCTGCACCCTTTTCAACTCCTCTTTGTCTCTGGATTTGAAGGCCCTCCTCTTCTGCTTGAGGACGGTTTTAATTTCTGGGGTAATCCAAGGTTTGTTGTTGGAGAAACACCGTACAGTCCTGGTAGGTACGGTGTTATCCACACAGAAATTTATATAGTCAGTAATGCATGTAGTAAGGCTGTCGATGTCCTCTCCGTGGTCATCACAAATCACCTCCCACACAGTCGACTCAAAACAATCCTTAAGAGCCTCCTCGCTCTCCTCCGACCATCTCTGTACTGTGCGGGTGGCTGGTGGCTCCCTGCGCACTAAGGGCTCATACACAGGGACAAGGTGCACCAGGTTGTGATCAGATCTGCCTAGGGGAGGGAGAGGTGATGAACTGTATGCCTCTTCTGCATTGGCATACAGTAAGTCCAGTGTTTTATTGACTCTGGTTGGGCAGGTCACATACTGGGTGAAGGTGGGCAGTGTGGAGTCCAGTGAGGCATGATTGAAGTCCCCTGATATTATGAGAAGGGCTCTCGGTGATTGTGTTTGCAGTCTGCTGACCACAGAGTGGAGAGAGTCACAGGCTGCATCCGCATTGGCCGAGGGGGGGACATACGCTGTTATCGCGATAACATGCGAGAACTCCCGGGGCAGGTAGTACGGACGCATGCTAATGGCTAACAGCTCAATGTCTCTGCTGCAGAGTTGCTCTTTTACTAGGGTATATTAGACTTAACAGTTACTATATACAATAATGGACTTCTATACATTTTACATCAGATTAAAACTTTGGGTGTAAGATTCAGATAAATATTAAATAATTAAAAGCTCGACATTTTAAATGAGAATAAGAAAGAAAAGTATGTCTTTGTGCCCTCTTTTCCCTGTTAATGCCCTATCGGCCCCCCTGGCTAAACTTTGCTAGATCCGCCCCTGCACAGTTACCAGCCGTCAGCTACGTAGAAAAAGATCCTGGTGTAGAAAGTAATAATAAATAAATTCTAACAACAGCTGATCAAGCTTAAACGTGCTGCTGTTGTTCAGCCGCTGGTTTCCTGTGTCTGGTGCAAAGTGGGCCAAAAGCAAACAAGAGACACGGACTTGCGACAGAAAAGCCGATCAGCTGATCGTTAAGCAGTTTCATGATTGAAGTAGCAGCCGGAGAGCGAGAGGCAGTCGCTCGTTAAGCTTAACGCAGGAATGCTTTACAAACATTCAGAGATGGACTTACACACGTGCTTTACTTCTCTCGGGGATAACTTTGTCGGAGATGAAATGCCGGGTTGCTAGCGAAGCTCCACATGCTATCCAGACCACCACAGGTCCCGCATGCCACAGCCGCTCTATCACGTGATGCATACTGCTCCGACGTGCTAACGTTCTGAGGTGAGTTACGGCGTGTTGCAAGTTTTGTGAAGTGCTTTCATGATATTTAATGGATCGGATTACATTTTTTATTTTTCTCCGATATCCGATCCAGTAATTTAGGTCAGTATCGGACCGATACCGATACGTAATATCGGATCGGTCCATCTCTAGTATATATATATGTGTATATATATATATATATATATATATATATATGTGTGTATATATATATGTGTATATCCCAGGCCTCTGGTAGAGGACCCGAGCTTGAAGGATAAACCGCCCGCAGGGGCGTGCTGGGTGTTTATATATATATATATATATATATATATATATATATATATATATATATATATGTACACACAGTACATTAGTTATGTTGAGATGGGAAAATGACGAGGTTAACATTTATTACCTTTCCAGGAATATCTTTGACAAACTTGTTACTCAAAGTGAACGGATAATTTATCACCTCTGTGCTCAGCTGGAATGCTACTCTGCTACATTTGCTACAGATCAAGCAAACAGTCTATTCTGCATTATGTGCCTTAAAAAGCAATATTTATTTGGCAACATAAAGACATTTCTCTGGCAAATGCTCTGTGGCAAGTCTTGGCAATTTTGTCGACTGCTGCCAATGACAGCAGCATGTTTGCATGCAGAGTTGCTAGAACAACAGTAAGTGTACCTTAAAAACTTCTAATACTCCATATTCATCTATTCATGGATGTAAACCAACCCCACAAGCTCGCTAAAATTTGTGGACCCCAGGTGCATGTAACCAAAAGACAAAAGAATCCAAGAACCAAATCATGTACATATATAGTCAAAGGAAATCCAGTCAGTTAATAATACGCTGATAATATTCAAGGTCTCTACACAATTATAAAATCCTTGAGTGGTGAGTCACATATTTAAAAATGCCCAATCCCAGTTATTGATTATCATCAGTAATCAGAATGTTTGAATAGAAAGACTATGTGAGCAAGGTCTTTATACAAACATGAGTGACTCATTTTCATGAACAGAGCTGCAGTCAGCACACAGTCTTGAATAGAAGCTGTTTGATATACTAAACTCCAGCAGGCCTAATTATCGAGTTATAACTAAATTTAAGCAAAGAAAGGCATTTACACCATGCAGAGTAAATGATTATGCTAGGTAGCACAATATTACACAGTGGAATTAGAATTCTAGAAAAAAGGAAAGTTAGTGGCAACTTTTTAGCAACATTTTTAAAGCATTGAAAAATCAAAAGATCACAATCATTGCATACTTCCTTAAACTAGCAGCTTAATCTGTTTACTTGTCTGTGGTTATATTTACGTATACTTTAGTGCACTGCGACATCACTCTTGATCTGCCACAATCTGTTACTGTTAGGTGTCATCAGACAAATAAGCAAAGATCCATTTTAACCAGCTTTTTTTTTTAAGTACTGAATATGAGATGCCCACACTAACCTGCACTGAGTCTTTCAAGATTTCTCATGTTAAATCTGGAGTTTGCTAACCGCTAAAGCAATAAACAGCTGTGTTCCTTATCATTAGATTTATCATACTGTGATGAAAATATGACATATGAGAACTGGTTTAAAAAGGAATGGCTTAAAAAACCCATACAGCTGTTTTCTTAATGGCTTGACCATATTCATGGTGTCATAGGGCGAAAGGCGGAGTATAGCCTCCACACGCCACCAATTCATCACCGTGAGTTAAAGACTCCCAACTAAATTATCTATACTTCATACCCCCTGCACAAAGAGTGATTTTATATAGGAAGTATGTCCTTTCTACACTGCTAACCACAAACTGAGCAGCTACACTTGGCTAGAATGAAAATACTCTTCCTTTAAAATCTTTGATGTCCCCATCATACTGTACATTAGCACCTGGAAGCAGCTCAATAAACCGTTATCATGATGGCCACAAAACTACTGAACTACAACAGCTGTAGCTAAGTTAGAAAGCAGGGTGATACTGTAGGGCAACATTAAAGGAGCAGAAAGAATCGCACATTTACTTCTGAAAGCATATTTTTCTGCTCTGGTGATTCTGGTCCAAAGTCTGTCTTGCAAACCTTTAGGCTACTACAGCCCCAATTAAACTTAAGTATGACAACAATGCCTCTAACAGTGGATTTCTCCAGTCAGTTATTCTTCATAATGCTCTTTTCCCACTAGCATTTGTGCAAATACAGCACTGCAAGCATGTCTTCTTTGGTGGAGTGTGCCACTCATGCTGCTCCACAAGGTAAAGTGCACAATGAGCACATTTGCTTCAAATACGGTACTATCATTTTCAGAGTGGGGGATCATAATATTCAAATCCGTATTTAACCTTTCAAGGCAGGAGGATTATGCAGCAAAGTCTCCATTCCAAGCGGTTTCCTCGCCCCCTACTCCCCTGCCATAATAATGATCATTATCATCATTGTGTGAAAAGAGGATTATCATATCGTTATATAAACCCAGGAACACCCCTACTATTATGAAGTAATTTCACTCTCATCAGTGGACCGGTACTGTGTATGACAGTCAGCTGAGCTGTCACAGGTGACCATGGCAGTCTTCCATCATTCTCTGAGCAGGCAGAGTCTGCTGCGAGGGGGGATAGAGAGCCAGTGTCCCGTTTGAACCACAAAATAGAAAACGTAAGAAGCTAAAGTCATTGTCTCCAAACATGAACTTTTAAGATCTCTGCTGCAACTTTTTATGTGTGAGCAAGGAAATTATTGCCTTCCCAGTGTGTTGCTATTACATTAAATGACTAAACAATGATTACAGCAGAGTGGCCATTTTGGCTCCACAGTGGGAGAACCGGTACTTACCAGAAAATAAAAGACCATGTTATTATGTGTTAGTAAGTGGTCATAGCAATTATAGAGTTACCACCTGGCTAAAGCCCCCTGCCATGTATTCCAACAGCCCTGCATTCATGAAAATTCTTGAAACAAGATGAAACTCCAGCCTCCTTCACCCTGATGTCCTGATGAAATCTTAGTTAGCATTAGCACTGCTAACAGCTATTATGAAGCGATATCCTGCAATTGCTAAGAAACATCACCTCCTGTTGTTCTTTATTTTCTTGCAATCCTCTTTCAGCCTCTCCTTTTCTCTCTAAATTGCTTCACAATGAGGTGTATGCCTAGAAGCAAGTTGAACAGAACTGCAAGCAAATATATTTTATACTTTTGCTCGAACAACTCAAAGTCTTAGTCTTAGATTTTAGGGGGGGGTGGGGTTAACTATGAAAGCTCTTGTTTATGTCTGTTGTATTTTATCATTTGATCAGTGTTCTGACTGATTAATATTATGGCTATTAAGGCTTGTTATACTGTCCATCCCAGAAGTTTATCCTTCAGTTTTGGTGAGTAACATTCTATTATGTGTGTCTGTGATTTGCACACATACAGTTTATGAATGCAACTTGCCAACCAAGCTTGCTAGAGTTAGCCGACAATTTAGCTTTTATCTACCCTGGCACCCATAAAAGGTAACTAGTTTTTAAAAAAGTAATGTTAATGTTACAGGTTCAAAATGCAGATTGCAAAACCAATGGATGGCAGCAAGGTGGCTACACCCATGTTTATATGTCAATGGCCCATAGCAGGACCTTAAAAAAGCCTGAAAATTGAGTGTTGATGTTCCTGAAATAAAAAATTCCACTCATATTCTCCATTAGGATTAGGATTAAGAGCCATAACACTGAACCCATTCAAAGTAGTTTCACTAAAGGTTACAACATTGTGAAACAATTGTATGTGTTCCTGTAGAAACCACAAGTCTGAATAAAATCAAGCATGTTTTAACAAAAACATATTTTACCAACAATACCAAGGAAGCAAACTCTTGTATCCACAATCCTAAACTAATAGCAATATCTCTGATCGGTGGCCACTTTTTCAACCCACAAACATGTGGGCTCTTTGCAAGTGCCAAACGTCCAAAACTGCAGTGTTCACAGTCTAAAATGAACCACTGTGTCATATTGATAACCAGGCTATACTTTACTAAACACACACACCACAAAAATGACAAATTATATTATTATTATAAGTTGAATGAAACTGATTCAATTTAAGGTTCTTTACTGTGGAATTTTGGGGATTTACAGTGCATTGTGGGATTAGTAGTTCATTATTAGACTTTCTAAAACGTTAGTGACGAAAATGAATGAGAAATGCACCAAAACCCTTAAAAAAATGGGTGCTTATGGCTGAGCTCTACAGACTTAATTTTTACATTGTCTACATAGTTTGGTGACTGCTAGGTCTATGGTAGCTAACGCTTATTAAAGTACTTTGTGGTTCCACCTGACATGAAACATTATATAGACCTGCAACCTAAACTTATTCTCCAAAAGCCCAAAACCACTATTTGACATACATAATGTTCCATCTCCGTGCAATGTAAGTAGACAACACTATTAGTAGACCTGAGGTTCAGCCTATCCACCCAGTGTCTCAAACTACAAAAATGACTAATGCAAAATTAGTCTGGGTACCAACAGCAGGATGAAATCAGGACACAACTGGTTGTTAGACATGACGTACCAGCAGTACGTGGAAAATCAGTGGAACACTAGGCAGCAGGATTTTAATAATGAGAATGATAAACATAGCAGGTATTTGGATATTATAAGCAAATATGAGCTGCAGTAAATGGGTCAGTTTTCTTGAGGAAGATGTAGCATTGTCAAAACCTTGTGAAAATTCCTAAATCATTTCAGTGTAATCAGAAACAAAGCTATTTAAATGTAAAACCTTTGCATCTACAGTTATCTAGACCTACCGATGAAAAGCAGTAATGGGAACATTTAACCTTCTCCAAACCCACACCGCAATAATAAAGCTTTGGCTACTGCATATATATTCTTCAAGGCAACTACTTTGCATATGGAAGCAATGTCTTTTCTGAAAGGGACACTAGCACCATATTGTGGATAAAGTCAGCATTACTGGACATTGATTACAAAAACTACCTAAGGCTAGTGACAAACAAACAGACGACTTATTCAAAGGGTGTTTTTCTCTTTCGCATTTCCCGTCTAATTATTTACACTGCGCTGCACGCTGTCATTTTGAAACTCAATAGTGAGGTCACTTCTGTCACTACCACGAACCCCAATGTTTCTGCATCTCCGTGGGTACAGTCTTAAACATATGGACTCTTTTAATTAAATCATACCTTGACTCAGTCCTTCTCAGTCTTACTGACAGCAAGGTCATTAAACTATTAAAGGGAGTCACAGGCAAAATTGTCGTGAGCAGACTGAGGCAGGAAAGGTTAATTAAATGGCCATTGCTTCTCCTTACCTCAAGCAAAGCAGCATTCTTCCATCCCAGACAGGCCAATATGAGAGAATGTGGCTTTTTTTTTATGCTGCACAAGATGTGTGAGCGCAGAGCTATTTTTTTCAGCACCGAGAAGAAAAGAATGGTTTATCTTAAAAAAAAATGTTGTTTTTTTTCTACTCCCACAATGCTGATACAAAGCTGTGACCTCTTCCAGTGAACCCTGCAATACAGTAAAACTAAGGAAACAAAAGCAGTGAGATAGCACCTCTGTATCTGGCGTGGTTAAGGACAAACTGTTTTAGAGTATTTCAGAGATTATTCTAAAACATCCAGATGCTGCATGCGTATGCCTCTCCTATTACTGTTTCGTGAAAAGGTCAAGACTAGCCATTATAAAGCCTATTTCAAATAATTAGCTTTTAATTAGATAGCACACATTGAGAAATTAGCCTTATTTTCACTTTGGTTTGTCCTTGCAAAATTCCAAACACATAAACATGCCTTTCCGGTATGTAGACGGAAAAACAATTCACTGCTTCCCACATGAATAATAACATCTGCAGCTTTAGCACTGATTAGGTTTGTGTACCTCTACCACCAGCTGCAAGACACACAAACATTTACCGTAATTAAATATTACAGTGGGACATAAAGGATGGCGATTCGTCTTCAAAAACATTGAAACATGTAATCCCGGCATTCTTCTCGAGCCTGAAACCTCACCTTCGTTGTCCTGTTAGGATTTTATGGAAGATAACAGGAAGATGCCATCTGTATTGTGGCTACAATCACAGGCCTCTATTATAGCCACCTTTGCATCAGACAATACAGTGTTTTAACTGAAGACAGCTGTGATGATTTTAACAACAGCTGGAAGTGATACTTTACAGATCTCAAGAATTTTATCTGCTTCGTGCCTGATGCTGGAATTCCACAACAACCTTGAATTGTTTTGTCTGTGCGTTATCTTCAAACACTAAACTGGTCTGTATAATAATCTGGACATACAGTAAACAGATTTAAAAACTGTATGTATTGATTTTTAATTTAAAAAAAATCCCAAACCACCAGAAACCAAAAGCATGACTATGTAAAGGTAAACACTAAACAGTGGCCTCGAATCCCAAACCTCTCTCGCAACTCATTATACAAGATATGACACATAAAAGACTGCAAAACAAGATCCAGTATGTACAATGGAGAAATACGTCAGTGGTTTGTTGACTTTTCTAACCAGCTGCAATGTCAGTGACAAAACTCTATTACTAAAAAAAGACTAGAAGAACAAGATTCAGTTTACAGGCATGCTAATAGGTCTGGACTGGAAGCGACTTCTGTGGTTACAAAAGTCCAGTTTTACAGACATTTACACAAAGACTTGGCCTTTCAAATTCATTTATGGCCTTAGCTGCAAGAGTCTTATTTTGTAAGTTTTGGTTCCTTTTGCAATCAAGAGACAATAAAGCAGGGAATGGTAGGGTTGTAAGCTTACAATCCTGCAATCTCCCTCGGTATGACAGTTAAATCCACCCCGAACACGATAATGCAAATGCTCGGATCAAGGCTGGGGACACTGGCTAACCAGTGAGTGAAATCACAAAGTCTATATACATATTTTAGTCAGTCTACATTTGCCAGCAGAGGTAAATTCCAAAAAGACGTCTGGTTTTACAGAAGACGTAGTCCCTCTTAGCCTGTGACCCCCGTAAACATTCTGATGATGAGCTTTTAGGCTACTTGGTTGCTTGTTGTTCAGTCGTATTGAGTACAACATCATGTTGATTTTGTCACTTGGGATCCCCATTAGAGCCTCCCCACTTGAATCTATAAAAAAATGCCAAAGAAAACAAAGTTTAACAGTTAATTACATTTATTAATTGTTTTGTCAATGAAAAATATCTAAATGTTCCAACAGCATGAAGTCAAGTCTTTCTAGAGCTCAATAAACTAAAATGTGCTGATAAATCAGTGTGAATGGTTTTATTGTAATTCAACATTTTTAGTGCTATTTTATTGACCCTTTTGTGGTTGACCACACAAAAATGATAGATGAACAGTTAAGAGCATAATTATTCAGCTGAGTGTTTAGTACTGTTTTTCTGAGGGGTTGAATTGTTCTGTTTTCATGTACCGTATTGTTTTCAAAGTGTGGGCATAGAGAATCTCTGAGAGATTGTGACTTGATTTGAGAATGCGTTTGCTCCTCTTTAACTGCTGTGAGCTTTGCATTCTTAAATACTGAGGCAACGATGTATGCAATACCAAGCAACCATGTGAACAGTAGGAAATTAGTAGCTAAGACGGAAACAGTAGGAGGAATAAAACCCTGAAAGTCAACCTTGCTGCCAGCCAAACAACTCTTCTTGGCTCTGCCATTAGTCATATTTCATCATTTGCCGTTATTGAACTATTAAAGGTTTAATTCATTTTGAAAAGTTGCATCAGAATGCTAATTTCCAGAAATAAGTATTTGTTAGCACACAGCTCTATCATTAATCTTATGTACTTAGAGTTTCCATATTCAGGGGATCGAATGTGAAACACTGAGTAGCAATGGTTTTGCTAAACGTTGCTGTGTAAATGGTGGATCCTTTCTAACAAGCTTTCTTGTGCTATTTAAGCATAGGCAGGAAGGCATGGGACAGCACAGGCAGCTACATTTACTGGCGTGTTACAGGCATGTTTCTGTTCATGCTACACAAAAGTGAAAGGAGTGCACCTCACTGCTACTCAAAGGGGAAAAAAACTTCTCTGCCTGGCTCTGCTAGCTGTTGATGAACTCTCCAGCTTTAAGTTATGAAAAGAGTTGCAGTCTGAAAGCTGCCAAGTCTAGTCTGAGGCCAACTGAATCTCATGTCAATGCTAAACTAACAATGAAGCACCAAGCAGCTGTTTGGCTAACACAGGCCGAGCTGAGGTTCAGGACCAGCAGCACTTTAGCAACAAAACTAAAACAAAACATGCTGAACTGCAGTGTTAATACTCCCTCATTTCTACTGGTGGCAGCAAATACCAAAAGACTGATTAAGCTGGTGTGATTTGTATAAGGTTGGTCAAGCTAAAGAGCTATTTCTAACAGCAGTAACATTAACACAGGCTATCTGTCATATTATACTTCAGTCTGAGAATTGTGTGAGCTTAGCTGAAGGCAAAATAAGTCGTTTTAAAAGAAACAAATGTGTTTGACTTTATTTAGCTTGATATGATTGATCTATATCAGTTTCAATGGATGATTGCGTATAGTCAGAAAGGAGTGATAGGACTGCAGGTTCATTTCAATTCAAGTGACTTGATGTTCTTTTTATTTAGATTATTCACTTTCATTCATTTTATTCTTGATTTGTTCTAAATTTACATAAAAAGACCTGATGTATCATAAGTTCACTGGGGGCGATACAACAAAAATGGCAACTTTTAGTAGTGATACAAGTTACCACTAACTGCACAATAGATGATAATGTTAAATAAATAGCAAACTATGTTGAGACCACTAATAAAAATCAACTGGTGCCAATACAGCTTCAATTTTTACAAGCACCCATGAAGGTTAATGTCCTTCATACACAGTGTGTGATGCTAACACAGACCTAGCAGTTAGAAATGCCCAGATCTACACCTAGCTCATAACTACTGTGGATCCAATGTAAACATAAGGGATATAGAATTGAACACACACCTAGTATTCACTGCCAACCATCTGCCAGACCTCGCAGCAAGAAAACTGCTGTTTTTGGCATCATAAATGAAGTGAACTGTAGCTATAAAACTTGCATGCTATTAGCATATACTAAGACTGCACCTGTGTAGTGTGGGATTTAGTCATTCAGTAAACGAAGGATGCTTAAGGCCATTAAACATACCGACGATGAGTAGTATCACCTTCCTACTGGTTCAGTGAAGCCTTGCAGCTACATGAAGACAACAGTAAAGAGAAAAGCCCAGAGTCCCAGGTGAGGTGTTAGAGCTTGTGCCTGTGTAATTAAAAAGGATGAAAGTGCCGGACTCAATTATGAGATACAGTACATTGTTTAAGGCACAATGTCCACCATGCCTATACTCAGAAGATGAAGTTAGCATGGCTTCGTCTTTTGTGCTCACATGGCATGCAAGCATGATCAATGAATTACTTCGTCAGGTAGCGATGCCAAATGGGCACGGAGCTTTAGCACGCAAGAGGTGCAGAAATTGGTTATTTCGTCACTTTTAGTGAAATAAATATTTAATGGATTAAATAACTCCATAGCATGGATACTTCATGTTCCTTTCACAAACCAGTTGGGGGGGTGTTGGTTCATAATGTGAACCAAACTTCCATCACCGCCATCACTCACCACAAGGCTACTGCAAGAAACCCTCAACAAGCTGCATAGTTTTGCTACATTTTTTCAGCCTGTTGATCAGAGGTCAACCTCCTCAATTAAAAGCTTGTTTATCAGCTATGCGCTAACACTAAAAAGAATGTAATGATTTTGTATCGATGTTTTCGTCACATACCAGATAACATCACAGCTTCTGTATGGAGGGAATCTAAAGCATTAAAAACACCCACTGACACAATAAGCATGATATATGCTACAAACTCACTTTCTGATATTTAATTAAAAAAAAAATAGTTAGCATTAGCTGCACATGATGATAAAGGAACACAAAGAAAGAAAGTTGATAGAGAATACATTTAATACTGAAAATAATATTTTTTTCTACATTATTGTTTCAGTTTTGAGGTTGTGTTTTTTATTATCGTTTCAGACGAACGTGTTATTGTGACTTGTGATGTTGAGTTTTTAAAAACTCAACATCACTCATTTTATTCTTCCATGATAAGGATTAAATGCAGAACTCAAAGGTGTCCTAGTGCAAATTTAATGGATACCAGCAAGCTAACAAGAAACAGGTTTTTTTTTTATGTCAATGATAGAACAGTTTTTTTAAATAATTGCTGTAAAGAGATATAACTAACATGACCTGACAGTTTCTTGACTAAACCTAGGGTTGGATTTCTGACATCAAAGACTTTTAAATTGAGTCGCCCGACTTTTTTTAGTTTTCTAGCTTGGCATCCCCGTTTTTTCCTGCACCAATCGTTTTTTGATCAACTCGGGTGTGAAATTCAGCGACTTGACTCAGGACACTTCACCATGCACACTGTAGGAGACAGGAATCAAACCAGCGAGTTCACAACTTAGAGTTTACATCGATTTTTCAGGTGGACTGCTGAGCAAAAGTATTCCTGTTGGATTAAGAGTCAAACATGTGACTAGAACTTCTTACTCCAGGGGAAATAATTAATCATTATTATAATTACTGTTATAATTCAATATACTGAGCCAATATATGACTTTAAATGGACAAAATAGCTCAAGATGAACGAAGGACAGCATTTGTGTCTTTTGTAATTTCTCATAGAATGTTCACACACAGTTTGGACCAGGCAGTTGTTTTTGTTTGATTAGTATATGCAGAATCTACAAGGACGATGAACAAACACTCTATGAGAGGCATTAAATTCAGCTTTGCAGCAGTCTGTCTGTTACACTATTGTACCAAAAACCTTCAAACTACAGTTTATTTTCTTTACTTTGCTCTGTGCCTCAGTAAAGCAGTGTTGTAGTTATAATGCACCTACAATACAATTCAAAAAAGGTTGGAGACTGCTGCTTTAATTCGTTCATTTCTAAAAGCTGGTCTTGCAACTACATTGTTAAAAAAATATAGTAAGAAAACCTCTGTCGATTCTTAATTGCACTGAAACAAAAACAGTCTGTCTTGGAGGTCATTTAAAGTCCTTTAAAACACAATGAGCCCGTGAAGCAAGCAGAGCTTAGAGTAGGTTTAAAGATTAGGTGGTTCACCATTCTCTGCACCACTCATAATTACACACAATAAAACCTGCCATCCTCCTCTTCCTTTGCCAGGGGATTGTGGTCAGAGGGAGTGGAGTTTAAAAATTGCCTTCATCGCTGCCCTGGCATTACCTATGCAGATCTTTATCTGGAAGGCCAGTGACTCTATTGTGACTATTTTGCTAGCTTTACAATGGCTTTCTGTGCACCCATGCTACCAGGAGATTGGCTAAAATTATATTCTCTTCCTGCTTGGCTAGGTTGCAGCTTAGAAACAAGCTGCTTATGGAAGCCAGTGGAAGATTGCTGATAATAGTAGCTTCACATCCAGTTGACCTTTTTCCCCACTCTTTTTTCACACCTTTGCAATAGCTCAATTGCAGTGACAGGAGGAAACAATCTCTTCTGTAGAGGACACACAACCTGCACCATCTAAGCCAAGGCCCAACTTCTCTGAATGGTAAGGTCTTGGCTCCTTGGAAGCAATACTGTGATTTCAACTAACTAAATGGGATTGCTCAGGCTTACTCATTATTTATGTCTGTCAATTTCCACATCTCTTTGCATCTTATTGCCTAAAGCTGAGATTCCATACCGTCCGGTCTGAGAGCTGCACTGTGCCGGGGGCTGTTTGCCACAAGGCAGCAAAACATCTGAAAATCCTCAATTTTATCTGCGCTTTGTACAACATTTACAAACAACTTTATAAGCAGAGTTACAAAAATATTGTAAAACTTGAAAGCTGTGCTTCAAACCCTAAAATTACCTGGATATTTTGAGTAAATTCTGAGAGCAACAAGCCCTCAAGAAGTTTGCATCAAACTACCTAAACTTTGGTGCTAACATTATCTGACTTCATCTGACTCATTTTACAATATAATATTTGTTATATTATATATACACACATATTCATTCTTGTGAAATTTCTAACCACTAAAAGTGATATGGGTTTCACTGTTTTAAAGGAATAATACGCTAACAAATTCAGCAATGTAAAGATGCAAAAAAACAACAACTTGCAGCCAATGTCAAACATAAACAATTCAAGTTTTATAAAATTCAAACTGTCTTTGTAAAAAAGTTTTAATGACAAAAAAATACATTCAACACGTTCCAGTCCACCCGCGACCCTGAGTTGAATAAGCGGCTAAGAAAATGGATGAATTGATGGACGGACGGTAAATCTCAAGGATACATAAAATCTGTCTCTGAGAAAAGCAAAAGAAAACATACTTTGGCTTAGATAATGTTTATTCAGTTACTGTATCTCTCCCATTTTATGTATTTTCTCATGCAGAGTAAAAAATGAACAAGGATAAGGTTTCACAGAATTCTGTTTTAGCTTTTGGCAGATAGGATAATTTGTGTCTAAATGTAATGTTTCATTCATAAAAGAAACCTTTAAAAAAAAGTCATTTACATATTTAGGTCATGTAAAGTGTGGCTTCATTAGCTTTGATGAAAAAACGAAATACAATATAAATAAGACACATTAATGTAAATCTTTTTATCTAGTCTAAAACCACCCATCTGGCCACAGTGGGTTAATTTTAAATGTGCATCATACACATTTTATTCTTTTAGTGAAGGATCTCTGCTGGTGTAAACTAAATAATGAGTGGAGACATTACAAGACGTGTGCACTCTGAATCATGTACTGTATATATTATCTATAGTCATTTAAAATAGGAAACATGGGGAGTGGGACTGCCACCAGCCCTCAGCAAAGTAAATGACATGTAAAAATGCTTGGAAGCTCCATTTACATCAGCTTTAATCCTACTAGCAGCCTTTTGCAAGAAACTTGGGCTTGCAGAACACACCCTGCCTGCTTAGTTTATACAGAAATAAATGATGCGTTGCTGTCATAAAAATGTAGAAAGAAAAAATAACATTCCCATATTTTTCTTAGATTCGGTATTAGATTTCCAGTTCAGTTGAATTCATGCAAACTCTTAAAGAGTTAAACTGAAGTCTCACATTTTCACCCTTTCAGATTAAAAAAAAAAAAAAAAAAAACAAGAATAAAAGTGATCCGAGAGATAGCTCTGGCCCTCATGTGGGGGCCAGTGGTTGCAGGGGATATGTATATCTGCAGATAAAGCCTTCTGTTCCGAAACAGTATTTACCAGGCCTTTTTAGATACACATCAGCTGTGAAGCCATGGGTCCAGCCTTCATTATACTGTGTGAATCTTCCCTCATTTAGCCCGGATAGCATCTTCTTTCTTCCACCTCCAAATACCCCCATCCACATTGCCATTCGCTCTGCACAGCTAGCGAGCAAGATGTTGCCATTGATGGTGGCAAAATAGCTGGAAACAAATGCCTTTGTTCAGTCTTTCTCCGAGACCCCCCCGGTCGTTTTTGACAAACCTCGAAAGAGCCGAGAAATCAAAAAGGTGCTCAAGGAGACGACACAAAGTCAGGAGGGGCGAGGTGCAAAGACCACCGTGCGATAAGGGGGCAGGATAACCTTTGAGAAGTTATCTGGGAAGAAAAAGAAACAATAATATCAAGAAGCGATCTTTCAAAAACTGCATCAACACTGCACACCCCGGAAAAAGCCATCCTCGACTTTAAAGCATCAAACACTAAATTTACGTGCAAGTATGTCAGAAAATGACTGAACTGACTGTGAAATTTAGACCTGACACTTCAACATGCAGTGATTCATGTGAGAAAGCAGAAAAGGCGAGATGTGCTGACCTCTACCGCAGCTGTAATTAGAGACGCTCTGTCCCGATCTCATAGCTGTCATACTGCTGTTTGACAAGAGAAAAATATCCTTTATATCCACATGCACTGACAGATGTTAACAAAATGATCGCTATCTGAGCTTTGCGAGTGTAGTTTACACAATAAAACACAAAAATGTTCCAAAAAATTCCCAATTTTAATGCCAAAATACAAACAGTGTTACAAACACACGACAGTATTATTCAGCTCATGGGTCAGACGACATCCTCTCATTGGCAAGATGCGCCCCGTGACACTCTATTGACATTTTTCCCCTGAGAACACAAGACCCGGGAAGCATAAACATTGGCTTGCGAGGCGTGCACTTGCGCTGATGTTGAGATGGGACCATTCCCATATCAGATTTCCGTCATATTTCTCCGGCTGACTAGACTAAGCACAAGTCAGAGGTATGAGCCGATAAAGGGTGTCTTTCACACAGCAACAACACGTACCAGTGTGCTTATCACCTCCGTTCCTAACATGCAATCACAAGGAGGACAGGAGAAAGATTGTTACATTTGGTGATTTGTTTTTTTTTTTTTCTTCTTTTGGTGACTGATAAAAAAAAAAAAGTGGAATCTGAGCAGGAAAAGCCCGTCTCTGCAGGCACGACATGAGCCGGTGCTAAGGCAGGCCTAGATTTGTTCCCCTATGTCTTAATGTAAATAAAATGCTTTGTTGGGTGGCAACAGCAATAAACACAAAAGGTGCGAGCCGGAGAAGACGCAGCCAAAGCAAATGCTGAAAATTAGATCATGAAATGAAATCAAAAAGAGAATCATTTTATGCTGAAGGTGACAAAGAGAGATGAAAATGTATAGACTGTTGTTATTAATATGAGGCATTAAAGGGCTTTCTTTCCATTCAAATCTGAGCTTTTAGTCTGAAAGCCACTGAAGGTTAAGGCTCGCTTTTATTCCTTTAGCTGTAATGGCAGCAATTAAAAAAAATATATGGTAAACTTTTTAAAGAGCCCTTTCTCCAAGATGAAAAACACTGTGTAGCAAAATGGTAATAATATATTCATCCCTAGGTAAACATCCCTGCCATGTCCTTTATAAACAACAGCGGTGAACAAAATGAAAGTGATAATTTCTCTCCCTTTGAGAATTCTCTTCTTTAATTCTGACAGTAAACTCGTGGCTGTTACGGGGTGTTAAGTAGGATTTAAAACTTGTCAGACAAGACATGTTTGAAATTGCTTTAAATAAGTGCACTGTGTTGCTGTCAACCACAGGCTTAGAGGAAAATATCCCTACAATTGAAGCACTCATCTGGGCTCAGAGAGCTGTGCCCCAGCAACCGGCGCCAATTTCTTCCTCCTGGTTGCCGGCTCTAAGTACTGTGAGCCAGCACCCCCTGCTGGACGAGGGACACGCTGCCACAGTATCAGCTAACATTCAGGTGACGTTCCCATGCTCATCCGTGTCTGGGTGGCTGTCTGTGAGTTAGGTCCTTATGATTTAGAAATCAATAAAAGAAAAAATGTTTTCAGGTGTACAGAAGATGTGTTTTTGACCTCACATAGCTGCTCGCTGAGTCTTTTTTCCTTGTCATTGGTGATATAGTTTTCAAGCAAGTGTCCATGTCTTCTTACACCATTAGCCTCTACTGAACCTGTGTTCTCCGGTGCCAACGGCCAAGTCTATACGAGCGCCTTGCATGCGAGTGCAGTTTTAAAGCGTCTCAAATGCATTTTTCTTATTATAGAAATATCCTTGGAGTATAAATGGAGAGGAGAGTAATATCAGTGTTTTAATGAGTTCTGATTCTACCCTGAATCATCTGACTCCCGCAGCTTATAAAGCTTCACTGAGATTTGTCCTGAACTTCAATTGAGAAAGAATCAAAGCGTTTTCAAAAATTTACAGTATCACCAACTTCCGTGAGAGTGTAATAATTTCTCCTTCTCGATTCCTGCAAAGACCTAATTGCTGAGTATTCATGTTCACTGTGAAGTCGAAAGACGAGTCTAATATGGGACTACAAACTAATATTTCAGCGCAAGCTAGTATTATTTGGAACATGTAGTAGTTGTGTGTTCATTACTGAAGCACCTCAGATGTTATTTTGTACATTTTGTGATTGCTTTTCTTTTCTCTAAAAAGAACAACCCATTCAAATTACAAGTAAAGAATTCTCAGTTTAAGATTTTGTTATTTCCAGCAAATTCTAAGTTTATTCAATTAATCTGTAGCAACGTTTGGTTAAAATATTTTTAGGCAGACGCAAATAATGTTCCTTCTCCAACGTGTGAGTTTTCAGGTTTTCTCTAGATTTTTAAATGGTCGTGAGACAAAAAAGGAAATATTTCACCATTTATTATTTGAGGCAGAAAACAACTAATCGCAAAAATAAATAATAGATTCTTTAATAATGCCGATATTTGTTCCTGAACTAAAGATCCAGTTCTGCTCATTAGAATTCCCTCCAAATGCTCTCTCACTCAAATTTACTGCCGTTTAATCCGCTACAAGCATGAAGCAGGAAGAAGCCATGGCACTGCTGGCACTGCTGAAATTTTCTGCAAACACACATTACAGGAAGGGGTTAAATCAGCTGTTGTCAAGTGCATCACACAACTTTTTGTATTAGTGTAATAACTTTGGCTTCTGCGTCTCAAATTGCTTGTATTTCCCAGTGAAAAGAGGAGGGAAAGAAAGCGCGGGGTTGTGATTTGAGGGACTAAACCTCTGCAGCACCTTGTCCTATGATCTGGCACACTCTCCTGCCAAGACAAGTCTTTATCATACAAAGGGATTAGATTGCCCAGTGTAAGTGCCTTCAAGTTATTAGCACCTTCTTATACAAAGTATAACAGCAAACCCAAAGACATTGATTGCAGGGAACAGTTCAAATATGATTTCCTTATAGCTATTAATATGTATGCCTTAAATAGAAGCACACCGCTAAGCAGCTTATGATATTATGAAAAGAATGTTCCCTCAGGGGCATAATATGCCAGCAGTGACAGTAAGGAGAGATTCGTATTTACCCAGATTGGCTGTACTTACGTCAAGCATTCTCAGAGCTTGTGGGAGGGAAGATGGGGCAGTGGCAACAGCTCGGTTTCGATAAGCACTTACCGTGAATAAAAGACAAGCATGAAAGTGAGGTTTAGCCTCTTTAAAGATTCCCGACCAAATGTAGAGGCAGATAGGGCAGGTGCCTTTGGTTCCGGACGTGATTAGCTGTCTGTGCAGCACTGTTCCCACAGAAATGAGACATAGCAGAGACATTGTCCAAGCTTGTCCAGGTGGGGGACCTGTCATCCCAAACCAGAGCTTAGCAGTGCAGTGCTTGGAGCGAAAGATTAGGACCCAGAAATTCAGATTTTTTTTTTTTTTTCTCAATGAATGCTTAATTCAAAACTGTTTTTTTCTCTCCCTTCTGCATGCCTCATACCAGCTTTCATTTTATTCTATTCATCTTCACCTCCATATTATATTGATAATTTATACCTTGTCTCTCGTTTTCTCCTGACAGCTTTATAAGCTTCCATGTCGTGCAGACATTTTTAGGTACAAATGTGGTTGACAGACATCACCGTGTGCGCTGGTGAAAATATGACTGTGTGCACTCTTTTAACCGCTTTGTTGAGAGATGCAGTATATTAACACTGATCTGTAAATGTGTATTAATTCTGCCTTATGACCAAAACTAAACCATCTACAGCAGAAATGATCCTTTGAGCTACAACAAGCATGTGTCCTGTGATCACGACAAATCTGATGTAATTATTGTAATATCTGACTTGCCCTGGGTTTGTGATTGCAGAACATGCCAGGAGAAATCCCAGAAATGAAAAATAAAAGAGCAAAATTATCAAAGGGGGTATAATGTGTGACCATTTTGCTCTCTTTCGCTTAGGTGATGTCCAGCCTGCACTACTGAGCTGGTAAGCAGTCGAGCATGAAGGGCAAGTCTTTGGTGAAAGGTGACCAGGTTTGAAAGCCTTGGGATGGGGAACCAGACTCTAACAAATGTGGTGGATTTTCTTTAGGATATACATGTTCTGCTATTACAGCCTAAACTGTGCTGTTTATTATATTTTAAGAATTAAAGTTGAATTATTTCTAGGAAAACGATTTCTCAAACACTATCCCTCTGCGAGGCTTTAAGGGGCAATGAGTCAGATTTACTGCCCCACAGCTCAGCAGATATCTGTGATGGATTGGCAGGATTATTGATCCATACCAATGACTGCTTTGCAAAAAGCAGAGATTTGCGGTTTTCCAAACTCACTTTCCACCCAATACGAGTGGAAATAAAGACGCTTTATGTCTCTCTCCCAACTGTTCAGAGAAAAGACGTTTTTTATCCATAAGTTCCATCATTCATACAGTATCGTACACTGTATTTATTATCACTTCACTTACTCATCGCTACTGTTAAAACATGACTGTACTGTTGACTCACTATTGCTCATGAGGTGCAGCACATATGATAATTTTAACATTCTCTTTGTGTCACACCATAATATGAAGCATCCAGGATGCTGTGTGAGCAGATAGGCAGGCTGAAAAGTACAGTACAATCATTAAAATGCCTGTCATCTTCACAGGTGATGATTCCTCAGAAACAAAATACTTAATATAATGGTAAAATAGGTACGCTCTTGGCTAAATATTAAGTAAATGTAACAATGATAAGGTATAAACTACTTCACTACAGTAGAAACAGTAAATGCCAGAGTGCTACTTGACAAATTCAGGTGCTCTTTGGAATTAAGGACTCCTCAAGGAGACAGACGGGGATTAGAGACGTACTTTGCTACGTCTAACCCCTGTCTTACAGTTATAACGTCTGAAGTGAACAAAAGTGGTAGCAATAAATTTGTTATTTAGTATGGCAGTGATCTCAGAGACATAAAGAAACACCAAACATAAATTTAATGTAAACAAGTCCTGCATTTATGCTTTTTGTGTGAAAGTCACTTTTTAACTACTGAACCAGGTGAAGGTAGGGCCTATTTTAACTAGTTTTTCTCTGCTGGTTAACTAGTTTTTCTCATTAGCAATGTTTATGGTCCCAGTAATAACTGTGCTCTAAAACATTTACAAAAGCTCTTAATATATTTAATGGTTAAATTGAAATATAATCTTCAACACTGGAGGATTTTTTAAAAGAAAATAGAAATTCATTTCAAGCCAATCACAGGGCAGCAACTTAACTGAAATATCCAAAAATGCCTACTTAAGGTCAGAAGAGAATAGCCAGAGCATCTTTAAACACAAAACATATTTGAATCTACAGAGGCAGAAGACCACACCACATTAATATTCACACACTGGGTGCCCCTCCTGTCAGCTAAGAACGGGAAACTGAGGCTACAATTCCCAAAAAAAGGATAATAGGATAATAGAAGACTAGAAAAATGCTGATATGATGAGTCTGTTAGGGTCAGAATTTGACACAAACATGAAAGTATGGATTCCCCATGCCTTGTGTCAACTGTTTCAACTGAACCTTCTTGAAATACCACAGTTTACCAGAGTTATGTTGCTGACCACGTCCTCTATGACCATGGTGTACCCATCTTCTGGCAGCTGCTTCCAGCAGCAAGATAACGTGCTGTGTCACAAAGCTCAAATCATCTCAAAATGGTTCAAGTGGCCATTTAAGTGGCCTCAGCAGACACCAGATCTCATTCCAATAAACCACTCTTGGGATATGGTGAAACAGGACATTTGCAATACGGATGCGCAGCTGACAAACCTGCAGCAACCATGTAATGCTATCAACATGTCAATATAAACCAAAAGGAATGTTTCCAGCACCTTATTGAATCTGTGCCATGAGAAATTACGGTAGTTCTGAAGCTAAAGGGAGGTCCAACCCAATGCTTACAAGCAGTACCTAATGAGGTGGCTGGTCATTGTATATAAAATGGACCAAAGGTACAAGCTCTCTATTATTTTCAGCCTTTTACATAAGTTCCTGTCAAAGTATGGTTAATTAAATGCAATTTTATTTATATAGCGACAAGTTAGCATCTCACTCAATGACATTTGGTATTCAGACCAACCTACCTTCCAATTGGTAGGTGGCCTGCTCTACCACCTGGGCTACTGCCACCCCAAAGTAAAGACTATAATAATACATAGAAAACAAAGAAAACTCCAACAATCACACGCCCCCCTGTGATCAAGCTCTTTAAAGGCAATAAAGACAAGAACACACCAAGAAAATTAATGTCACACCTTAATTTTCACACTTACAGTATTACCCAGTGAAGTGATAAAAAAAATATAACATTTACATCACTGAAGGACAAAGGCTAAAAACACTGTCCTTTTTTGTCCTTTTTCCTCATAGTCTGCAATAAAACCTCAGCTTGTTGGCAAAATTTCAAACTTCAATGAGCAACAAGGTGTTTGATGTGCCACTAAAACCCAAGCAGGTGAAGGCTAAACTGAAGAAGGTGGTTAAAATGGAAACACAAAGAAAATCAAACAACAGCAGGATTGTGAGCAACAGTGAACAGCAGCAGACGCTATAGTATGCTTTTAATGAAGTCAGTTGACAAATGGCTACTGAGTCACTTACTGTGCTCGTGATATGAAACTGGTTTCTGAGTGATCAAGGTCTTTAAAGTAAAACTGCAGGTAAGACTAAAATATGTCATTTAGCTGTCATTTGACTGCATCTTTAACAAGTTTCTGGAACAAATAATGACATTTTAGAATATAGGAAAACAACTCCTGTTTTCTTTGTTTTTATGAGTATAAAACATTAAGAAGCTTAGTTTTTCCTACTTTAAGTCTACTGCCCGGGGAAATGACCTTGGATGCAGCTTAAAGACCACACATTTAATGACTAAAGAAAAATCAGAGATATGTTCCTTAAAGCATTATACTTATTATAGAAAACATGACCTGTGTTCAGATTTTTTAGAGACCAGAGGAGTACGATGTTGTTTAAAACCTGCTCTAACACGATAATATCATAAAAACCACAGAGCATTGGTTCGGTCAGATTACAGTTACAGTTTAGTACAGTGTAGTTTAAGTGTTGTGGTTAGTAGTTTGTTCTTCTGGGAGTGTTGTTAAAATGCCGAGCTTGACTGACATGAAAAAGCACTTTTATATACCTGGAACAAGAAAAAGTTTTGTCCCCTTAAATTATTTTTTACCATCAATATGGATACTGGTATGGCCCGAAGTTGTCAGTGTGGCCACTTTGACAGACTGGTTTGCTGACATCAGCTGTAACTGGTCAGTGTCTGCTAGGCCTCACCTTAACTACTTCATTTCACTGACCTGGATGCCTTCACAGTGTTCGGAATTTTGCTTCGTTTTGGAACATTTTCTAATAAATAATATGACTTGCTGTGAATTATAAACAAAGTTTATGCTTCAGTTTTGCTGAAGTTCAATTATTTTCTTAGTCTGCTGTTTAGCGTAGTTTAGTAGATTCAAAAAACATTATGGTCAAAATGCTAATGCTGAGACTTCAAACTAGGCGACTGCCACACAATTGCCACATTATTACAGGTTTTCCTCCAAGTATCGCTTTAAACCCTCCAGACTAAGATATGTGATATATTAAAATTCAGTGGTGGCAGTTTAAAAAAAAAAAAAAACTTGCCCTTGCTTGTCCCTTTAACTTCTAATTTGTTGTCATTTTAAAAAGTAGCTCCAATTTTCTAACAGATATTTTCACTTAACTGAAAGCACATTTGGCGAAAGAAATAAGGTTTCATTTATATACATGATATGGTAATGTCACATTTGTGCATGTCCCAGTGAATCTCAGCATGATAACCATTCCACTACACAGTTATTGAATCAACATGGCTGACATGGGCATCAAATGAGCATCTGTTGGGATTTTTTTAGCCTATTTCCAAATACATACCTCCAGGCAGTGGAACAGCATTAGCTTACAGCTGTTGTTATTGGTGGTTTTTTGGTGGGAGGGGGATTCCCCCTATTCGGGTTCAGATAATTCATAATTGCACACATGTACTGATGCATCTTCATTACTTAGGGCTATACAAAAGTTTCCTTGTTTACATCTGTAACCTGTAATTTTATGAAACCATGGTTCAATCCCTATGCTAGCAGTGTCACTCTGTGCTTCATATCTGCTCTTCTAAGTGCTGGTGACCAGCAGCGAGAGCTCCAAGCGTTCAGGCTGATGTGCATACTCGTAACCAATCACATCTGTCACACTCGCAACATTCTCTGGGGTCAGATCAAGGCACATTGATATTTCATGTGACCTATTTCTACCGAGCATGTCGCAAATTATATAAATTTTCACATCACAAATGTAGTCTGCGGCAGAATTAGAGAGGTCATACTTCTTCAATTTTTCATCTCAGATATCAAAATAAATTGCAGACTGGTTGCATGTTGCATTATAAGATGCTGCTCTGTACAGAAAATGCTATAGCAGGCAGGCAGTCACAATGTGACCCTAAGTGTCCTGTTAACCATCCACACAATCACAGTTTTGCGAAGTAGCCCTTCATGGGTCAATTCCTGCTGGCAAATATGGCAAATAACCAAAATATGGTAATATGCGTATTGATATTGGACTAAGCACCTCCTGAACAAGCCCCAACAATGATCTCACCCTGACCCTAATGTTTATCGACTCAATTATCCTTCTATCTCCACATTTGGAGCGTACACTTGGACTACTTATTCGTCCTGCGTAAAAGATGAAAGCAGGTGAAAAGTGTGGCGAGGAAAAAATGAGGGATGTGGAGAGAGAGTCAAAGAGTTTCATTTATAAGAGGAGGGGGGCATTATGAGCACATTTATCCAAAATTGGAAAATAATGAAGAAAGATTAAAGCCCTCCCAGTATTTTAGATGTTCCAAATGGACAACCAGTCCTGTAGTTGACAATGGACCACAGAGAGTTCCAGACACCATTATGTGCCACAAATAAGAGACTGACAATGTGAAAGCCTCTTTGCAAGATAGAGGGAAAGAAACTTGAATCAGGTCTACTTGTTCACATCTCCTTTCATACATCTTGTGTTGTAGTGACAAGACAAGAGATAAGCGCTCACTGTCTCAAATGAAGTAAAAGAGGGAAAAAAAGTGTAAAGAGGCTTTTACATCACCCATTATGGCTGTTATTATATTCCATATTTGCAAGTGCAGCTGCTACAGGCTACTCCTGCTGACCTCTGAGTCCAGAGCCGCACTGTAATATGTGCAGCTAACGCAAACCTATGCAGGGACCTGCTCATTCAGGCCTTGCTGCTGCTGATTAAATTATTTAAAAAGCTGAAATATATGCTTTATTAGTTCCGTTTTTCATCGAGTGTTCTTGAATGAATCGGCTCCTTTGAACTTGGGGCGCAGTTTCAGCTCCACATGACAGGTTGAGCATTTTGTTCAGCGAAGCTAGATGAGAACTACAGCCTCCCATCACCTCCACCTAAGCTGAGAAAATACAGACAACCAGGTCACAGAAATTCTGTCACAAGTTATTGGGCACCTAAGAGTGTGGGAAATCCTATGGCGCAATATTATTCTCTGTAAATCTCAAACTGTGAATAACACAAGCCAAGCAATTTAAGCAGGAAGGTCATAGCAAAGTAAAGCAGGAAAATTGCCACAAAAAAAAAAAAAAAAAAGGCTTTCTGAGAGAGTGAAATAGATGAGAGATGTAGGGAGATGAAAAGTTGACGGGCTACCCAGGCAGGTCTACAAAAAGTAATGAATATCCCTTGGTGTGGAGCGATTTTGAGGAACTGTCATACTGAATGAAGTGAGATAAAAATTATATTTCACCCAGATAAAAAAACCAACCATTACAAAAGCAGAAAGGACATATGTCTGCCTGATGCTGCCCTTAATCCAAGACAAGGCCTGACAGCCTGCGCCATCAAATGTCAGCGCCACTGAAGCATCAAAACAGTGATTATACAACACATATGGCAAAAATAAAATAAAAAAATAACACAATTTAAGAATATAAAGTCTGAATTTTAGGCAACTTTCAATTATCTGATGTCATTTTCACATGAAAAATGGTGGAAAATGGAGCTGAATATGCCCCATTATTCCATGTATTTTTAGGATGGATTCTGAAAACAACTTTTTAAAGAATGAGCTGTATTAAAAAAATAAATCATTAAAAAATGAATCAAAATGCGTGTGCAGGGTTACAGCTTTTATCTGCCTTCATCTCAAATGGCCCAAAATGGTCCACAAGGCTATCAGCTTTGAAATGTGCATCACGGTGTCAATCGGTTGAACACGTCGGGTGCGGGGTGGGGGGGGGACCGTCTATGAATTCAGACAAACTTTTCCCCCTCCCCTCACATCCTTTTATCAATTCAGTTTCTTTTGTGCAGCACAGAATGAATTGAGCAGCCATAGATTTTGCCTTGTGTGTACAAAATAACGTGTCCTTCACAAAAGAATACAGTCATGCTTCTCATTCCAAAGTCTTAGTGCTTTTTCCTTGAATAAATCATCCACATCTATGGAATCCTTTTCATTTCACAACACAAGCCCACCTTTCACAGTGAAAAGAAAAGAGTCTGAATTACTTCAAGCTGAAGAGTTACCTTGCATGGAGAGGAATTAAGGACCATTTGCCAATATTGTGGATCAACTATGCTGAGAATAAAAGCAGCATTCTTGTGTTACCTTCTGAGGAATTTCACCACAAAGGACTTCAAACAAGGACCAGCATACAATTCACAGACTGATTTTTACTTGAGGGACCTTGGACTCACAACAAACCGTCTTCAGCAAAGACAAGCATAAAGGGAAGCGTCTGAATACTCGTTGTATTACCCTCTTGGCCTTTGTCAGCAAGAACGTAGGCTGTTTATTGTACGTCAACGGATGACCTCAATCTCATAATTTATCACAGTCGTGCTGGAAAGTGAAAGGCTGTTTCTGGAAACTGTTGTTTTCCATTGTTCAGCCCTTTCGTTAGTTTCTGCATATTTCTGGGCACCTTTACATGCCCCCGTACGTTGTACAATGCGTTACTAATACAGAGAAATTCAAAAACTAGAAGGACAATTGGAGAGCAGAGAAAGAGCGCAATCCAGATCTAAAATTTTATGGGATCTCTTTTGTCAGTGATCCCCTCTAGCGAGTTTCGGTCACATCGGACACTTTGCTTTTGCCTACTCGTGTAAATACGCAAACTGATGAACAAATGGTAATGAAAATATCAATTAAAACGGGGATAGCACGCGTTCTTTCTGTAGAGCTTGGAGACGTCAAACTTGGCAAAAGTCATGTGACTATGCAGGTCTGATGTTTGCACATTTCATCGTCAATACTGGAAGTTGGCTGACTATCCCCTGCTGCTCTTAAAAGGTGCCCACACTCCCACCTGAGTGACACTCACTTGAGCTCTGCTCCAGTCTCTAGACCCTCTAACAGCAAGATAAGACTCTTATCACCTCCAAGAGTGAAGATTTGGCCTCAATCCAAGAGAACCAACGGAGCAGGAAAACCACTGTCTAGACACTTAAGGTGAACTAAAAGCAACAATGCTCTGTTTGACAGGAAATACTAAAGGGCTGTCGCTGAGGCACGGCAAGTCGAGGAGGCTGTAGTTCAGACATTGTCATTGTGCAAAAGGGCCTCACCAGATCCCCTTTCCTGCAGTCATTTTTCATCACCAGCTAGCATGAACCTTCTGCAGGACAGGGAAAGAGATGCTGAGGAGTTCTGATACCGCATTAATCCCATCAGACCAAAGGTATCCTGTATGGGTCTCTTACAAACCCACACGTTCAGGTTTAAATCATGACAACAAAACATATTTTTAAAAAAAACTGTCCTTGCATTTGTCAGGGTGATTCTCTTAACTAATTTACTGCCACCTGTCAGTCACTTTAATAGTGTTAACGACACAGCAGGAATGTGTGTCACGGCACCCACGTGTTTGCATATTTGCATGTAAGAACAACAAACAAAATATTTACCCAACAACAAAACAAACTGCACATCCACAGGGCACCGTTAAGATAAAGTAACTCAAATTTGCTGCATTTTCTTTATGTACAACAAAAAATAATACTAGAAAACACTTGCTTTTACTTACTTTCGCCAAGGTAATCTAAAATAATTACTGAATGCAACAAAATAAATAATTGTTACTTAACATAACAGCTTTCCCGACCTGATGTTTCTGTGACTGCTCACACAACTCAGAGAAACAGACTTTTAAACACTACAGAAATTAACGGAACAAACTGCATTTAAGTATTCATGAGTCATGATAAGAGCTAAAGCTTAAAAAACATTGGTACGCCCCTTTAAATATAACTATTATTTATGTATCTAACAGGTTTATGACCCAGTGCAAAATGAATCAACTGTTTCACCCAAAAGTCAAGTTAATTGCCATTCAAACAGTTACCTTAAATTCAGTGAACAAAAACAACTTTTAAATTATGAGTTCGAGATGCAACAACAAACAGTAATGCTCTGTGCCATCTTGTCTGTACATCAGGGTGTTGTGGTAAGGTTTGTCTTAAAAACAAGGCTGAGCAATGAGAGATGGCAGCAGCTGCGGGCTGGAGCGTGCAGGAACATGAGGCTATGTGTGCTATCTAACACCTTTTATGTAGAAACTCACCTCAAGTTTTCTCTTTTTCTCTCCCCGTGCTTTGTTTAAGTGGTAAAACAATTTAAAAACAACACCCAGATGTGTTTCGGCACAGCAGCCAAATCAGATTACCTAGAAAATAACTTGCTAAACACAGACTGCAATGCTGGGAAGAAAAAGCGTCAAACATTTCCTGCGGTCTTATCATTTTGCAGTGTTTTTTTGTTTTTTTTCTTCAAGTATCACACACTACAGTGCTAAAGGCTCGCTTTGAATCATATAAATTAAAGCAGCAATAAACATCAAATGACAACCTCCCTCTTGGCATGTCTGTACGGAAACCTGGCTTTCAGTTTTAAGCAGTTATTCAGCTAATAACTTGTGAAGCTAATGCTTGTGAAGCTCGCACACAAGAATTTCACTCACATGTACTGTACCAATGTACCTGCACATGTGATGTGACAATAAAAAGTGATTTGATTTGATTTAATAAGTAGCAAGGTTTTGTTTCTAGCCAATCCAGTGCAATTAATGCTAACTGAAAACTATCATATTATTCTGCCAGTCAGTGATTTACTTATATGTGCTTTTTATTCATGTCAGTTTCTTTCACTCTCTTTTCCACTTCTTCTACCGCTTTCAGCAGCTCTTAAAGTACTCAAAGTTGCTCTGGTTGGTCAACCATGCACTATCTCAGCTGATACACCAAGGACCATAAAAGCTCTATTCTCTTGTTGCTTGTTAGTTTCATAAATGATCCTTTATTTTCCTCTTGTGCACAGTGATCAACAGAACCATGCATTATTATAGAGCCTCTACAATGTTAGCAATGACATTTACAGAGGCAATTTAGCAAATTCATTTTTAAGTAGATATTATTTCACTAAGACTTCACTTCATGATTTTCACAGCCAAAAAAAAACCCCATTATATCCACTATGAAAGTATGAATATGAAATGTCCAATTTCATGTTAAAACATTGCCGTCATCATACAAACGCTACTGATGCAAACACACCTTTGCCAGCTCATGAGGATATTAAAGACCCCCCCCCTCTCTCGACTCGAAGTGCTTATAATGTGTTATTTTTGAATGTTTGAGCTTCACCCTTCAGAATGACGTGCAAACCCATGCGGGCTGTTCTCAAACGCTGAAGGGGAGAAAAGTATATTTTCACTTGCTTTGAATCCGAATTTAAGATGTGCACCTGCAGGTCTGATTTTGTGAAATCACAAGTAGTCTGGCAGCCAAATGTGGTCCAATATATAATGTCAAAGGTTGTTTGAAGCATGTGAGCAGGAGCAAGAATGTTGCTGTGTGACTACTGCGAAAATATGGGAGTATCTTATCGAACTTTTGTATTGGCTATCCATGTTAAGCAGGATATTATTCAAACTGATTGTTTTTGTATGTCTTAAAAATGTGGTAGGGAAGATTGTTGTCTAGTGCATGGTGGGAAAACAAACAAACAAAGCTATCAGCTAATGGGTAAAAAACAGGACATTAGAAATAAAACTGCAATTTTTGTTTTTTAAATTAAAAAATATAGAAAGGATTTTGATTTTGCAGATTCTTTTGTTTACATTTTAATTGCACAAAGGGCATGGAAATGGCTGGAAAAAAAATTTCCTGGCCAAATGTGACCCCTACTGGTCAGTATAACAGATTCCCCACCATCACAGCCTGCTTTTCTTTGCTCCTTTTCACTCCAGAAGTGCTGACACAGTCAAATAAATATTTGAGTTATGTGGCCTGCCCATTCTCACGCTAAAATCTTGGGATACGGTACTCCTATCCTGTCAACGGATTCAAGAATTCGCCGAAATGTGGTTGTTGATTTTTTTTATTATTATTAACTTGACCGAGTCAAACCCAATGCAAGGCAAATCAGAAGGCAAATTGAAGTAGGGTTTTTTATGGAAGTGTTCAAGTTCAGCAATATTTCATGTGGCCAAGCCTTTTCCGAGAGCGTGTGTCAGGGAACGTTGTATTCACCAGCATATGAATGTGTCGCCTCTCATCATTTGATTGAGCCCTGCCAGTCTTGAACGCAAGGGGATTCCACAGTCTGCCAGTGCCATTTACTGCCAGGGCCCTAAAATCCAAATTGACCTAGACACACAGACAGATGGAGAATTTCTTTTAGCAACTAAAATATGAAAATTAGGGAGGCAAGCCAGGAGACACTATGGCAATTTCTACTTTTCTTTTATAACTATTTACTATTTCAATCATGTAGAATAGCTTAAGATGAACACCATAATGTTTAACTAGATGCATCTAACACACAGGATGTAAACCATCAAACTCATTATAAACTAGATGAAAATGACTAAATTCAGCCGGTATGCCAAAACAGGTAAAATGTACACTCAGGGTCTGAATGGTTTTCTTTCCACTGGTGGAGAGAAAACTTGTCAATTTATTTTTTCTGTTAAAACTACCAGGAAAGCAAGAATTCAAATTTAACAGAATAAGAGAAAAGGAAGAAATGTTACTTATAATGTCACAGCGGGTGAAAGACTTCAAAAATGTAACAAGCATTTCCTCTCAACACCTGAAAAACAGCAGTGAACAGTATATTTCAGTGAACAGTGAGGGGCTATCCACATCTGTTTACAATGAATTTAATATGTGAACATGTATGGGGTGAGCTGGACAGTAGTATAGAGGCTGCTGCTGGCTGAGAGATCAAACTCAAGTCTATCGATGCCATCTAGTGGATATAAGGATTTAAACTGTGGCTTCAACTGCAGCTTCATTCTCCATCACATGTGCTATGCAGTTCATACTTCTATTTGAAATTATAATAAAAAGAAATTTACTAGAACTTTGGGGTTTTTTTTAGAAAGGTCTTTTGCAGTCTTTTATTATTTGCCTCTTTTTTTTTTTTGGCAAATTCACCCAAATTTACAAAATGAAGAGCTTAACATACATTTTCATGATCCAGTCACTGGGTTCTTTGTGAATTTCCCAACAATGTCCTTCTTTTCTGGAGGCTAATGTCATGGCCCACTTGTCTGCTG
The DNA here is from genome assembly GCF_057382185.1 of Mchenga conophoros. Taxonomy (NCBI): domain Eukaryota; kingdom Metazoa; phylum Chordata; class Actinopteri; order Cichliformes; family Cichlidae; genus Mchenga; species Mchenga conophoros. The sequence continues at coordinate 14,262,618 of NC_140547.1, read as the reverse complement.
CAGGAATACTGTACCAATGTCACTACTATATTCTCCATATAGAAATGAGATGCATGTTTAACTTATGTAGTTGCTTTTTCTGTTATTAGATGACAGAACAAGCATAAAACAGTGAAGTTAAACACTACATTGTTAGCTAAGTACATGCTGCTTTGCTAAGATACAAATTTCATAGACATGCTATGTGAACATGTACATATGTGAATATAATTACATGTAAAATCATCAATAATCAGACAGTTCATTTTAAAATCTTCAGCTAATTCACATTCATTAAGGATATCAAGCTGTGTAAACCGTTGTCACTCACTGAATGGTGCCAGCTGCAAAGAAACAAAAAAAATAAAGCAAGCAACTCTTACATTGAACAATCCATTAGGATTTTCTGAAAAGTTGCCAGATTTTCACGAGGTGCTTCTTTCAGGTCGCTAAATACTGCTAAATACTTCAAGCAGAAATATTACTCGATATACGCTCAGATCCTTAAAGAACAACGACCCCAAACTGCTCTCAAACGATAGTGTACATAGTTGGTGTAAACTTGTAACATGGTAGCTTCACCTGGTTTGGACTGGACTTCATTCTCATTTATATTTTTGAAGAAGCTCCACAGTAGCCATCTTTGGCTTTGCATGTACAGAGGCAATATCTAATCTTGCCACCTGGTTGCGAGCAGCTGTTCGTCTATTTTTGCTGGCTGGCAAACAGCTTCAAGGTGCATTACCTTTTGGATGTAGCAGCATGTTACAAACTGCCAGGCAATGATGGAAACAAGGGGGAAAAGTACATTTTAAGATAAGAAATACGAAGACCATTTATAACTTAATGATTATTTGAAAATCATTACGTTATATTTCTTTGGATTATTGTTGTCATTTTTGGTTTTTTGCTTTTAATACTTCCTGATTAGTTTGTCAGTTGGCTGAATTAATCAAATAATTGTTACAGATATTTAAATTGTATTGTTTGAAGTAGTTAACTTGCCATGATCCAAAACCAGATCCATTTGACCAAGTAGGACAGCATTTTTTTTTTCCATTCTGACATTCCTAAAAACCAAAATGGCTGAAAAATCAACCACAAGAAGCTAACATTGACCAAGATTTCCAACCCCCACATGTGGTAATCTCATACAGTATGGGTCAAATTTGGAGTTTGTCATTGGATGGCAAGTCGGAGACAGAAAAGGGGAAACAGAGAAAGAAAGTGTGAGAGAGATAACGGGCCACTTGGCTCTTTCATGTGGCAAGATGCAGGAGTAGATGGCAGCAGAGGCAGGTAATAAGATGACAAATGCCCAGAGACACAAATCCACCACTCAAATGTTTCTTTCATTTTCAAAATCAAACCTGCATTACCTTCCAGGCAACCTCAATGGGCAAAGAGATACCTGAGGCCACCTGGATCCCACTCCAAAGAGTTAGCCAAGACAATTTCCCTCAAATCACCTGCTATCTTAATCTGACAGCCAGACTCGATTACAAGGCGTAAAAATTGCTTTTCTTGCCACCAGCAGTGGTTGGGAAATTATCTTAATTGTGTCATGATTATGCCTCAGAGCTCTGGTGAGAGCTTTACGTTGCTCCTTTCAAACACAGGAGCGCTTCATGAGTGTTGAAAGTGCGACTATCAGCTTTCAAGAGGAGACCGGGGAGGGAGGAAAACATTCATCTCCATTTCTTTGCTGCCTGTTCACAAACATGTACACATGTAATCCACGAAAGGGAGGAGAGCTCTGAACCTTGTGATACTGAAAGAGCTCAGCAGAGGAATACTCAACAGTGATTACAAACTACCTTTTTCAGTAGTTTTCAGGAGCATCAATAGGAAGGAGGATTTCCAAAACAATGACCTGATAATGGTGACACCAACAGTGTTTCCTATTAGGATTTACACGACCTCTTAGCACCGATATCGTTCCTCAAATTATCTAACACACATCATCTTTGCCCTACATTTAGTTTCTTTGTCGTCTGCTCTACATTGTGGTGAATATTTCTCATATATGTATATACTGTAGAGGTGGGAATCACCATACATCCCACGATACGATATTATCACAATACTTAACGCACGATACGATATTATTGCAATTTTTTAAAAATATTTTGCGATATTCAGATTCTGTACATAAAGGTAAACTTTATCAATATTCATTTTATCTAATATCAAAGTCTCGCACTCAGTCTTTCTCTCATTTCAGTCAGTTTTATTGTTGACAAACTGAACGGTTTGTATTACAGTCTAGTCCAACTTAGCTATTCTGAACTATGCAATTTATGAAAACTATGCAGCCCCTTCAGCAACTGAAGAATTTGAAAGTAAATTAAAACAAAATATAATTTTACATTAAATAAAAAAGTTTTAAACTTAATTAAAATAAAACATGTCTTAAATTAAAATAAGTAAACTGTCATGTTTATTGCTGCCAAAAAAAAGTTAAACACATTTGGACAGTGAAGGAATGTCAGGATTCTTGCTCAGAAAAAGGATCAACAAAACCTTTTTTGTAACAAAATATCGATTTCTGCTGTCCCTGTATCGATACATTATTAGCAAACAAAATATCACGATACTACACAGAATCGATTTTTTCCCCCACCCCTAATATACTGCTCTATCAGCAAATTCAATAACAAACAGCAAACTGAACAAACTAATTTTATAGATTTTATCTTTTCGGTATGATGCTGGCCATCACACTAAATAACATTTTTAGTTTACCTTTCAGGTGTATTTGACAAACACAGGAAGTGACTGAGAATCTTCACAGACAAACACAGGAAGTCCTCCACATCAGTCTGGCAGTGAATTATCTGTTCGCTTATGTCAATAGTTTATTCAACCCTGCTCTTTCTCAACACTTTTCTGTCATATTAGTGGTTCTCAAACTGAGGGGCACGTTGTTTCTGATGGGGCACAGAACCACTGGACATGGAGCCCAGACAACTATATGAAAAACATGAACCGAAACTGTCATGAATGAACACGATAGTGTGTTGGTGCCGTTTTATTGACCTGCATTTAAGTGAAACTGAACACAGTATTTTTTGTTTGTTTTTTTTGTTTGTTTTTTTGTTAATGAAGGACAGAATATGAAGCAGCAAGAAAATCGAACATTTTTTAATTGAAGATATTAAGTTTTGATATAATTTTATTTCCATTTTTATTTATTAAAATAAAAATTTATTTACTCTAGATTGTAACCTTGTTGAGCTCCTTATTGTAACACATTCAACCACTCCCCTGACTTTTAGTTGTATTTTATTTAATTTTTTTATTTAATTTTTATTTATTTTATTTCACTACTTCCTAGTATTTCTTTTCTTTTTTTTTACCAACTTGAGCTGTTTTGTGTTGTCATTATATTTTGGGTTTGTTTGTTTGTTTGTTTCTGCTTTCTTAAAGCTTTTTTTTAAATACACTGTGTTCTGGCTTAGATCACAAATTACCGTCAGCATATTACTAAAACCCAACGAAGACGTGTGATACGAACAATAACAAATAAACAGACGTAGTTAAATTCACACTCAGCCACAGGTGTGACCAGGTGACCACAAACTGAGAAGAGATACTTTTACTCACTTTATTGATGTCCCGTCCACTTTTGTGTCTTTCATGAGGAAGGATCCACACTATGTTACGTCCGACGATTTTATTGAAAAAATAAATAAATAAAATAAACTCGATACAGCTGGAAGTTGTCCAAAGCTTTTGTTAGCAAACAGAACGCTGATGTTAGCTAGCTAACAATTCCAGGCTTGTTTCAGGTAACGTGTGACCGCTCCGTCCCAAGACCTTCCCATCCACAGTTATAGACTGACCTCAACTGTAACTATATTATTCTTATTTATTTAATGCTTATGAACTCACCTTGCTACAATTCATCAATTCAACCCTACTCTCGTTTGAGGCTATTTGATTTTTATCAGCCTTTACAACCCAGGGGGCGCTGTTTCACACATTTGCCCAGACTCAGAAAAGAGTAAGGACTACAAAGATGGTTCCATTTCCCACCTGACCCCCTCAGAGTCAGCCCGTTTTTTGCATTAGTTCATACTATGAGGACAAAATTTTGCCCTCATAAAATGAGTGTTTTCCAAACTACAGGCCAAACGTTTTAAATGTGCTCATTTTTTGTTTATTTTTGTCAGAACTCAACATCAAATTTCCAGGTCTGAAGACAACCAGATTCATTTTATGTCACAGTCTGATGACAACACCTGATTTCTGATAAGCATTTTTCTGTAATAACCTTTTGATTTCATCAGTATCACAGGTATCAGTATCACAGGTATTGTAGTTTCAACAGTACAACTACACCAGTTTCATGTCTATGACATTAGAGGAATAGAAACAAGCACTGATACCCTGGAAGTTTGATGTGTTTTATTTTAATAAACTGGAGAAAAGCTAAAAACTGGCATTTGGGGTAAACTTTAAAGGTTTGGATCACCATATGGGATAGCAGCTCAAAACAAGTTATGAAAAGTCTTTTTTATTTTTATTTTTTTTTTTTTAACCAATAATCAGGCTCATCTTCTGCCTGGATTTTTCTTTTTTGGCTTATTGATAAATCTGTGGCTTAAAATAAATTTTCTTATTATTTGATGAACGTGAAATGTTTTACCTATATTCTGTGACTTTATTTTTGCACTTTTTGTTGAAATTGTTTTTTGTTGTTGTTTGCTTGTTTGTTTTTATGTAACACCATGATGAGCACTAAGTTTTACATCACCGTTGCTGCCTAGTAAAGATATGCTGTGACATCTCCGGGACCTGAACATCACATTATTTTAACAGGATAAACACCAACAATGAAGGGATTTCTCATTAGGTTATTTATAAAAACATAAATTCTGGTGACTTTAAAACTGTTAAATTTGGTAAAATAAGACCGAAGTAGTGATACAATTCCTGGGATTTTTGCTCTGAATATTAGGAATCATGTTATTGTTCATTAATACAATATCTGACTAACGTTGCACCTAGTTTTAGATCACCACAGACATCAAATTAGAAAAGAGAAAACAATCTCGATGAGTCTCCATGCATGGCATGGGCAGATTATTATATTGATCGTGTTTTCTGTGTGTGAGAGTTCATTGAAAAATTAGAAATTCTGCTTGATAAGGGGGGGGGGGGGGGGGGGGGGGGGGGAGGATGAAGAAGCACAGAGCGTTTTCAATTTTTATTGACTTTTTTGGACAATTTCTTTTCCAGTGTCATCCATAACCGTTCACTTCAATGGTATTTGCATAATCTTTCATTCAATACTAGGAGGATAGAAACCAAGGTAGGCTGATGCTAGATGCTGAATTAGCAGCTGACAAGCTAAATCTGCACTCGAGCAAAGTAAACTAGTAATTGAGGAGGAGAGGTGGGGGGGCGGGGGGGGGGGGGGGGGGGGGGGGCGGGACTGTCCCGAGAGTTTGAGGAAACAATAGACATACCTTCCAGTTGTCCATTAAAAATGCACCTCAACATCATCTCTACCTGGTTTGTATCTTTCTAGTTGTAAGGCTGATTAAAAATAAAAAGGGCCATTGCTATTTAACAGAGCAATCTGCATAGCAACTGGAAGACAAAAGGACTGGACACTGACCCAATACAGAGGATGAGTAACACAGGACATCACTAGACAGGTAGTTGGCACACGATGGTCTGCCGTTTTGATCACAAACACACAGTCATTTTATTTTGTAGAGTGACTTACTTTTGAATGTCAAAAAAAGAAAAGAAAAAAAAAGAAAAATGAAAAGAAAAAAAAAAAAATATAGGTCCAACAGTTAGTGTGAGGTTGGATACGTTGGAGCTCTAGGCCTAGTGTTGCAAGAGGTTTAGTTCTGGCATGATCTCCAAGCATCTGGCAGTTTGAGTAGGTGCCATTCTGCACTGGCTAAAACCACCCCCCGCCCCCTTCCCTACCCTTCCTCCACTCCCACACCCCCTTTGAAAAGTTCACCAATTCATAAGGCTACAAGGTACATGCCACTACTTGACAGTATACACAGAAGCACAGTTACAAGCAAATGGAACGACGTGACGGAGGACAACCACTAGAGTGTGCTTGAGGGCTAATGACTGACAATTTTCACGCAGCTACATGAATAAGGCAGGAGAGGGGTGGGATACTGAAACAGCTGGCCTCGCTGGTCAGGCTTCATGTCTGAATAGGTCACCAGCAGCAATTCAATTGCTTCACCCCACCCTGCGAAGGCAACTAAGATAAGGGCAGCTCAAAAAAAAATTTTAAATTAAATTAAATTTTTAAAAAAAAAAAAATTTAAAAATAAAATAAAAAGAACCTCATGTCTGGCCACCACTGAATTTGGTATAACAGTTCAAACCACAATGAAATGTCTTGTCTAATCAACATTTAAACATCGGTCTTTTACAGACTGTAGACTTCACCGTAACAATGGGTTGTTTTTTTTGTTTGTTTTTTTTAAGCATAAGACAGTATTTAATGCAGAAACAGAGCTCACAAGTCAATTACAGTATCTTAGAACACTTTTAGACTGAATCTGCGAGGCTAGACCGAGATAAGTAGACAGAAGGATGACAGTCTTAGAACTGAAGACTTTTAGGGTCAGCGGTCAGTCCAGGTCAAGAGGGGGTTGGGGAGAATAACGGGGTAGATTGTGTTGGTTAATTTCAGGCCCGTCTGTAGCAGCACGGCTTAGAAGCGCTTTGGTCCCCAGGGTGAGGCCTTGGTTGCCACTGGGGCTCCAAAGCTTGGGAAATCTTCAGAGCTGCTCATATCAGGGGCCTTAAGGGTAGGAAAAAAAAAAAAGGAAAATGAGGATTTAAAAAGAAAAGGGCGTGACCACTTTGCAGATTTTTGACCTTGATATTAGAAGACCCTCACCTTCTCATTGGCAGTAGCCCAGGGAGCCTCCCTCACCACGAAGCCTTTGGATGGGCCACGCTGTTCGTCGGCGGCAGCAGCGCTACTGCCAGAAGGCCTCATATAAGCCATCTTTGCCTCATTTTCCACAACATCTGCCATCTGACACAAAACAAACTGTGTAAGTACCAATTAACTCACACAAAGCACTTTTTGTTTTGGACATTATCTGGAGAGGGAAGCTTACGTATTCCTCTTCCAGGTTGAGGAGATGGTCGATGGCTTCATCCACAAGCTCAGGGCGACCGGTGACTGTCACGAGGTTTGGGTCTGCAGCTCCACTCTGGGGAAACCTGAGATCAACCTGAAGAGTTTAAAAGAGAAGTTAAAGTTTGTAAGAATACAGAAAGTGCAGTATTTGGAATGACCTATTCCACTAATTACAATATCATTCATTTCTGTATGTGAGCACAGCTGTGACTGTGCTGTCTGGCAGGTTTAACCTTTTCCCTTCTGATAGTTTTTTTTGTGTGGGGGGGAGAGGATTTTCCCCCCACACCTCTTTGTCTCTGTCATTATACACAGATTTGTAGAGCAGCTACCTACACCTTCTCGTTTCACCATCCTAACCTTAAACTCATCCATGATCTTGCGAATGCCCTTGCCACGGGCGCCAATGATGCGAGCATGGACCCTGCTGTCCAGGGTGATGTCCTCAGAGATCATCTCTTCCAGCTCATCCACGATGGCCTGAATGGCATCTCGTGCAGCTATGGCTTTGTGCTCATACCCTGTAATAGTAATCTGATCCTATGGAGACACAGCAGAATTAATTTAAAAAAAAAACAAAAACACCCTTATACCAAGCATCTGGCCCGATATCGAGCACCATTATCAGGAAGCCCATTTCGATTTAATACCATAAGCCATAGACATACCTGGTTTTCATCATTCTTCTCTGGGAACTGGATGTTAACATCATGCTCAGTGCGGATGTTTGTAATAATGGCACCCTTGCGGCCGATTATCTTGGGGTGATACTTGGGGTCCACAGTGATGGTCAGCTTGAAGCTCCTGAGTGCCTGCAGAGGGTTTGAGAAAAGGTGGCAAAATGTTGGGTTGGAATTTCATAAAGTCTGACAGCTGGCCATTTCCCACTACTACTCAACCTGATGTTTGCCTAAGATAAGACTAATTATTAAGCCCTTTGTTCACTTGAGGATTATGATAAGGGTGCCCTTTGAGCTAATCTGAAAAGATTAGTGCACCATTTGACTATAAATCGTCAACACAGAAATAAAGACACCATAGTTCAGCCTCAACACACATTAAGTGCCACAATTGATGCATTTTAGTAAGCAAATACTAACCCGATCCTCCTGCTCGGCCTGCAGCTCTTTGACGCGCTCCAAGAGGCCCTCTTTGGCGCGGTCGAGAAGACTGGCCAAGCCGGTGATGGCGATTTTATCAGACTGCTGCTCAGGAGCAGGCACTTGAATATTAACCTGGAGAGAGACAGTGATGCCAGATCAAATATCCAGTAAAACATCAAGGCTCCTTCATTCCTATAAAGACATCTGCAACACACCTCAAAATCCTCCATCATCTTGCGAATTCCACTTCCTTTCTGTCCAATGATGTAGCGATGAAGCTCAAAAGGCACTTCCACCTCAATAGTTACAGGAACCAGGGCCTAAAGAAGGAAGACAGTTAGCTGTAGTTCTTCAAAAAGTTGCTTTTTAACATTCCTGAGCTTGAATATGAAGTCCAACCTTCAGTGCTTCGATGGCAGCCTCGCACCGCTCTTTGCGTCCAGAAATTATAATCACATCGCACTTCTTGGGCGCGTTGGGATCAACTGGCTCCTTCACTTCACCGTCAGCTTCTCCATTCTCCTGGACAGGAGCCTCAGCAGGAGGTGCAGCTAAAAGAAAATCAGAGTATTCAAAAAAAAAAATAAATAAATGTACATGCCCAAATGCTTTTTGTTGGCTAAAAATATCAACCATCAGTTTCAAAACTAAGTACAATTATTTTATTTATTTATAAATAAAGTGTTACTTAAAAATAAATAAAAATATCAATGTTCTCATAATGAAAGTTATATTAAGACAGAAACTAAAGTAATAGACACACTGCAGGTCTTTACTATTTACCTTGTGGGTCCTCGCGTTCTGGGAACTTGATCTGCACGTTGTGATCTCTAGTGATCTGCTGGATCCGTGAGCCCTTAGGACCCATGATTGAACGGTGGAACTTCTGAGGAATTACACACTCCATAGTCACTTGAGCCTCCTGAAAAATAAAAAGAAGAAAAGCTTGTTACATTTCAAAGAGGAGAATAAACAGAAAGACTTCCCTTAACAAAACACTACTAACCAAGTCCTCCACAATCTCCTGCATGCGTTTTTTGGCAGCTTCCACACACTCTTTGGCTCCTTTAAGGGTAACTTTATCACTCTGAGAAGCTGTGCGGGGGAAGCTCACCATAACCCCACCATACTCATCAGCAAGGTCCCTAAGGACTTGGCCACGGCGGGCTACAAAGTAGCGATGATGCTTGGGGTCAACGTTCATAGTGTCCTCAACAACATTGTCCTGTAACACAAAAAATAAAATTAACCGAATTGTTGGTTCATTTCATCCAACTGTTGACAGAACTCATTTGAAATCTTACCAAACTCTTGATGAGTTCCTCCAGCTCTTTCTGTGCATCCCGTACTGCTTCCTCGGTGCCAACCACAGTGATGAGTTCCTGGTCTTTGTCCTCAGGGGTGGGAAAGATGATTCTGGCGCCGGTGCTGTCACGAACCTTACGGATGTTTCCACCACCTTTCCCAATAAGGAATTTGTGGTACTCTGGTTTTGCATGCAGCTCAACAGTGTGACTCTTTGTTTGCTAAGGAAAACAAAATGGATAAAATTAGGCTGACATTTATTACAAGTAGCTTTTAACTACATAAGGTCTTTGTTCAAGTCTTTTTCCAACTGAAATGCATGAACTCCCTGATAATGGGATAATAACTAACCAAATCAAACTTCAGAAACATTTTCTTAGCCATTTGCGAGCGACTAAAAGGATGACCGAAACAAATGCTCAGCATGTGCTAATACAAAAGGAGCTCTTTGCCTTTTTACCTTCTCATTCTCTTCACCCCACAACTTCAAAACAATGAGTTGAACAAAAGTTCAGCTTTAATTCAGACACATATTTACAAACCTTCTCCTCCGCCAAGGCAAGCAGCTGCTGCTTAGCTTTCTCCACCTCCTCTGCAGGGCCTCTGATGGTGACCTTATCAATCCCTGAGCCCTCTGTGGGAAAGTGAATGTGCACGCCGCCACACTCCTCCATGATGGATCGCACCAAACGTCCCTTCGACCCAATCAAGGAGTTGTGCAGCTTCGAGGGAATGGACACATCCACTTCTGAGATGTTCGCCTGGACAACATGACAATTTATTAAAGCAAACAAGACAAGATTTGAAAACAACCCTAGTTTAAATTTAAAAAAAAATAAAAATAAAAATCCCCACACATGCTAAAATGAGTGCCTACCAGATCCTTCTGAATGGCCAAGATCCGAGTCCGTGCTGCTTCACAGTTTGCCTTCTTCCCAGTGATGACAATCATCTCTGAATTGCTGTTCTCAGCAGGCAGATCAATTTTGGTGTTCGTTTCCTCTCGAATCTACAAAGCAAAAAAATAAAGGAGGTGTCAAATCAAACTTAAAATAAATTAACACGCCGATTTAACGTGAATTCAGAATCGGAAAACGTGCAGTACCTTCTTGATGTTTGACCCTCCTTTTCCAATGATGTTTCTGTGGAACTGCTTGAAGATGGGGACTGAGACAGAATAGCTGTTCTCCACCTGACCAAAGGAATCACTGAAGGTTAACACTTAATGACACTTCAACGCTGCAATAAAATACAAATACACTAGCACAGCATTTTAAACTTCAAGTCAAACTGAGATTTACCATTTCAGCCACTATCTTGTTCATAAACTTTGAACATTTTTCTACTTCAGTTCTTGGGCCCCGAAGTTGAACAATGTCACTTTTCTGTGCTGGGTCAGGGAAGTTAATGATGACCTGGAACAAACATTTAGAGGTAAGGGAGTAAATTTTCCAAGGTTAAAGCAGAGGGAAGAAGAAGGGGAGAGAGAAAAAAAAAAAAGAAAAAGAAAAGGGGGGACAACAAAACAAAACAGAGAAACAACCACAATGATGATTTACAGCTCACCTCTGGGAATTTGTCCCGCACTTCCTTAATCTTCTCCCCTTTTTGGCCAATGATGGCCCTGTGAAAACGTTGTTCGATGATCAAGTCCTTTGTACGCTCGTTCTCCTACATGAAACCATGCAATTAGAGACATAACAGGAAATCATTTGCAGAATTTTGCCTCTAAACTGAAGCTTGAACTAACCATGCGTGACGCAAGCTCTAGCAGCTCCTTCTTGGCTTCCTGCACACCCTGGGGATCCCCCTCAATGCGGATCAGGTTGCTCTTTTCATTATCAGGGGGGATGCGGACAGTCACCTTGTGCACCTCTTTGATCCGGTTGACTAAATTAATAAGTAAATGCATTGTTTCAGAAAAATATTCCTTGTTGTTGTTGTTGCAGCATCTGACAGCAATATACTCACTATTAACACCTCCTTTTCCAATCAGGTGACGGTGGAATTTGGGATCCACACTAATCTCTGCGTAGTCCATTCGGCTTACCTATCAAAACAACAAAAATCATGAGGAGCTTGTTGTCTAGCACTTAAGGTTTGCTCATTCTCACTTGATACGACTTCAAATTTAAACATTTAAAAATGTTCAACTTTACAGCAGGAATAAACACATTTACAGCCTTTTACAAAAATTTACAACACAAGCGTATAAATTTCGCTGAAGCTTACAGTTTTCATTACCGTGTGCAAGGCCACAGGGAGGTGACAGGCTTCCCTATCAGCCAATTTCAGGGAGAAACATAGCCTGACAAATTTCTGTGTGACTAAAGATTCAACACACTTACCAAATCTGTAACCATGGCTTCAATCTGGCCTTGCACCATTTGCACATCTTTGATAGGACCCTCCAGGGTGATCTTGTCTTCTCCCTCAGTGAACTCAATGTGCACCTTCATTCAAAATACATGAGACAGAAGTCAAAAGCAGGTTTAAAAAAAATTAAACAAGTACTTTATTTAAGAGCATTTAACACACCTTGGGCATTTGTTGAGTGATCTTTGCCAAGTTCTGGCCCTTCTTCCCAATAATGAAACGATGAAGCCAAGAAGGAGCTGAGACCGAGGAAACAGTGTAACTGTTTGCCTGTAGAAGGAAAAATGCTGTCGTTACTCCTCAATTCTCATATGTTTAAATAACTCTTAACATTACCAGTCTTCACATGGTAAATGTACCTTGGCATAAACTTCAGTGAGAGCCTGACCCAGACGGTCGGGCTCTCCACGAAGGATGACAGTTTCTGAGCTGCTGTCAGAAGGTGGGATCTCAACTGAGACGCCAGTTCTATCCAGAATCTCCTGCAGGGTGTTTCCCTTGGGGCCGATCACATATTTGTGCTGAGACTTCTTCACCTCCACAGCAATAGTGGTGGTGTTCTTTTTCTACAAGACAGACAAGAAGGTGAGGGACTTTGCACAAAGTAAATATTTTCATTTTTTGTTCCATTTATCTGGACAAAGGAACACAATGTGCAGGGCAGGACGATTACTGGTGTCAATCTAGATGATAAACAGCAATACCAGCTATAGAAAAATATGAAAATCTGACTGTTGCTGCAGTCTGGACACAATTTCTCAGTGCTTATTTGCATACCTTGTCTTCATAAACCTTTTTGATCTTAGTCACAGCAAGGGCCACCTGCTCCTTTTCCCCAGTGATGACGATCTCAGTCTTATTCACACTCTGAGGGGGGACATTGATGCGGGCACCAGTCTCTTGCATCATCTCGCCCACTAGCTTATTGTAGGCACCGGTGATGAATGGGTGGTACGCTTTTTCAATGTTCACCCTCTCCACAGCACGCTTGTCCTAAAAAGAGGAAAATTGCTAATGTATCAGATTTGGAAGAGCTATAAAACAAACTTTGAACAAATTATATACAGATATCCTTAAAAAGGTGTTGGCGTGAGGTGGTAAATTACCTGCTCAGCAGAGATCAACAGGATCTCATGCTTTGCCTTCTCCAGCCCCTCCTTGGTACCAGAGATCTTGATCTGGTTGCTGAGGTCGTCAGGTCGTGGGATCTGGATTTTGGTGGCAGTCTTGAGCTCCAGCTCCTGAAGCTTCTCCCCGTTTTTGCCAATGACAAAACGATGGTGCTCCTTGGGGATGCCAACACTAGCTGAAGCCTGTTGGTTTAGATTAGAAGGCAAATTTGGTACCACAGTCTGCAACTTATCATTTAAGAAAACCAATAAAGGCAAATCTCTTAACCTGAGTCTGCAGTCGGGACACAATCTCCTTACGGGCCTTCATCACGGCATCCAACTTTCCAGACACCATGATGGAGAGACCCTGATCTTTTGCTAAGGAGAGTTCCAGGTGCGCTCCGGTCTTATGCATGATGTCTACGCAAACCTTTGCTTGGTCTCCTTCCCCAAACTGGTTGATGTCCTTGTACTTGCGCTCCTCCAACGGCACATGGAAAACCTAGGAAAACATAGTTCATGTAAAAAAAAATCTGTGACAAACAGGATTAGCTTGACACAAAGAAAACCTAAAATGTGAGGCAAACAAATGCGTTCAAATAGAACACCACCAGCTCGGGTAATCCTCACCAAGATCTGTAACCAAAATACACAAAAATGTTCCTTCTACTAAAACCCTTCTCATTCTCAAATATAAATGTTTTTCCTTCCGTTTTATATCATACTGAAAACATGCCAATGAATTAAACATTTTATTTAAAAAGGAAAGATAATGATCCATTAATTCACTAGTCACACCCACCCCCCACCCTAAAGTAGACATCTGATTTATTTAAACACTGCAGTAATCAGCACCAAAAAATTTAGACATGGAAACTAATGATTCATCTTTTCTTTGTGTACAACACCCGTCAACCATCGGGTCAACACAGCTAGCTGCCCACACTGACGGAAGCGGGCGACAGCAACCCACTTTTGGACGGCAAGTTATGAAACAGGCAAGTGGGAAGTAAGACTGATGATGTCCCTATCAACCAGCGGAGTGCTTAGACTGCTGAAAGCTTAGAAGAGTAAATAACATGACTAACAACACAGGCTCACGTTAACCTGCACAGGGAAAAAAAATTAAATAAATAAATCTGCAGTGCTAGCATTACTAACGTTAGCCTAACAGATGTATAACAAATGCATTGTTATTTAGGGAGCCAAGTGGCACATGCTTCTGCACTATTTAAATCAAGGCCGTACATCAAACAACACTGACTGTTCTGAATGGTCTTTAAACACAGCATTTGTGTAAACAGCATTATACCTCATCTATTAGATAAGGCTCAAGCTCTCTCCTCCCCAAGTTTAATCAATTAAGTCATTTTCCAGAAGAATCTGGAAAGAACAAGAAAAAAAAATTTGACCCGCCGATGCTTTTTAAAGCTTTGAGTCAGTTTTTCTCCTGACTTGCTTACAGAAGCCTAATTTCCACAGATAACGGTTTGAGTCACACAAATCTCCTGCTATTTATGGGTAATCATTTCTTTAATTGATTCTAAATGACTGATAAGGCTTCCTGTGTCACTGTAGCTGTATGTGTCTGTGCTATGGTTGTTTATTTCACCATGTTTACTGCTGCGTGTCGCAGAGCATGCCGTCTTCGTACCAACCACTAGTGTCACAGAACATACAGAGACAGTTATTACACGACGAGGAGGAAAACCCTTCTTAAAGGTTCGTCTTTTTACAACATCCAGTGTCGCCCTGTACACAGAAACAGCTGCCATGCCCAGTGGAGAAGAATCCATCATCAGCAGGAAACAGACATTTTAGCTTTGACATACACAACTACAATCCACTTACATGGAAGGATCATATTTGTCATTTGATTATTTAAGTCTCCTATTGCTACACATATCTCTAAATATATAATGCATGTAGTAAACTCTTAATTAATGTCTTTGTCATTTACTTTCAAATCATATAATTAAGATCCTGTGGCAGACTCTAAAAAAAAAAAAAAAAGTTCTATAACTGCATTACTATTTCAAAGGAGAAGTTGTACCTGGGTGATAATCGAAGACTTGAGAGGACGGATCTTTGATGCCCAGGCGCTGGAAGTTTCCTGGGTCCCCTCAGGTTGGGCCGCCTTCTCGGGGAGAGGTGGGAAGGCTTCCTTGTAGGTAGGAAGGGCTTCCTCATCCTCTCCAGCACTGGGTCCTGCCACAGCAGCTGTGCACATAGGAAAGACATACACCATGAAGCCACTTGTGGCTCGGCTTGCATTTTACAGGCCATAGAGTCTTATGTCCAAATACTCACCACCACCCTGCTCTGGCAAAAGCCCACTGCGGTGCGCATTGAAGGTTTCCTGCGTAAGTACAGCGACTGAGCTCATGGTCGAAATCCCACGTTAACACGGAGTCCGAGTGTGCCACTAAAAGAAGAGCTTACGTCATCTTCACAAGCTTAGTAACAGTACACATAGCAAGAAAATACATATACAAGTCTCAAAGGAGACGTAGTCTGCTCATTTTGAGCTTTTTCTCAAATTCACCTCGTTCATACAAGAGATGTCGTCGGATTTCTTTCTGATTTGTAGAAATTAAGGATGGACAGAGCTGATGCTCGAAATGGAGGTCGCTCAGTTCTCTGTCGTTCTGTTTTTACTTCGTCCTGTGTCAACCGTAGCAGCTAGAATAACCTGCTACAATAACTTTTCTGTGTGCTGAAGTTTGTTTGTTTCCTTTACTCTAGTTCAAAACTGGCTGAGTTAGCTGAAAAGCTTCGACGAGTCAGCTTCTCTCTCCCTCATTCACATTCAGTCATGTTTCATCAGACAAACATTACATAAAAGATTAGTAATCAAGGATGTTTGTTCAGTGTTAAACTTGCACTGCACTTATAACAGCACCATGAGCGTAAATGTGTGAGGTGAACTGGCAGTCTGCAGCCTTATGACTCACACTGAGCTGAAAGGAGACTAGAGCAAATAATTTAGGTGAATGAAGCCAGTTGAATTTTATTTTTCCATGGCTTTTATCTTCAGCCTGTTTTCATTTATTGTATCAATAATTACCAATTCAGCACATTTTTATTCTGATGCATTTTTTTTCTTTTTTTCTTTTTTTTTTTTTTTAAATGAATCCCTGTTTCTTTCTCCCAATGATAAATACAACTTATTAATATAACCCTCCTAACCGCAGACACCCAAAGCTAGAATACTGGTATTGTATTGGAAAACATTATACTGGTGCATGCTCGTTACAACACTTCACTATAAGTCTCTGGGTTTTAACTTTTTGGATTGAACCAGTTAGTTAGCCCTGTGTATGTAATTTGCATAACAGCAGTGACAGTGATAGCTATAATGCACTCTTTGTTTAACCAAGAAACTGAGTTTTGCATGCACTCACAGGCAATTTTAGCAAGGCCCTTGTTTCAAGTGGTGAAAGTGTCACAAGCACAGTTTAATGTGCTAAACAAGCTTATCACACACGGACTTTGGGATGTTCACCTTTATCTAATCTACATTTATCAGAGAAAGCCATGTGCGACAGAATAGTCACTCATCACATTCACACGTCAGCACTTTGCTAATGTATGCCGAGTCTAAGTGGGGAGTAACTGAAGAGATTACGTCCTAGCAGAGCGGTGGTGTGGGCGGGGCTGCAGCTACAGCACATTTTGTTTTTCCAACAGGAACTCTGTTCAACCATCTTCTCCAGTTCTATTCTAAGAAATGTAGCCAAGTGACAAGGCTGCAAGGTTAAGAGGATTTTACCCCACTGACCCCTCTGCATGTCCACGCTGGATAGGATTAAAGCAAAAATCCGCCAACATAAAGCTCAGCAGCCCCGTCTAGGATCTTTGAACCAATAATTCTTTCCAAGAAAGAAACCACAAGGCCAATCCGCTTATCTATAACAGTTATTTTAAAAAAACAAAATGAAATTAATTGATCTTGTTGACGTTTCGGCTTTCTGAATTATAAACGAAGTTGATGATAGAGTTCCATTAAAAACAACAACTGCACTCTGTGTTCCAACTACAGGTCAGTTCGGTTTAACCATCAATGATGAAACTTGATATCAGCCAAAGCCATCACCTCGTTCTTCTTGTTTTGTAGACAAACATCAATTCTAGCCAAAGCACAGGAATGCAAGTTGCTTCAGTGAGGAGTTTCCCCTCCCAAGCGTGACTGAAATTCATCTGAAAGCATAAAGACTACATCCTGACTTTGTTTTGTCATCGATCTGTAAATTGTGGGAAATTTGCTTCCATGTGGCTGTGTGTTTAGCTGCTCTATGAACACCCTTGCAGTGGGGCCTCCTCCTTGTCAGACTGCATAAACTTCTTGTGCCCACTGCTCATTAGCGGCACTATAAATTAAATCTCTTTACGGTTACAACTGATCATTCTTGGCCTGGAAACTTATTTTAAGTGAAGCTGTCAGGTAACTTTGAAGTGTTTCACTGCAAAAAAATTTAAAGCACCAGTGATCCAAATCCAAAGTTATCCATGAGGGGAAGGAAGAAAAAGAAGAAGAAAAAAAAAAAAAACTGTAACGATCATCTGTAACGAGCGTAGGCGGTCAGTCTGCTGTTTACTTTGATTGTCAATATGATGGGTGTCCATGTCTATTTACTCTGGGTGAGGCTGTAAAACTTTGTGAAAAGAGTCTGATGATAAGGATACTGAGGTGAGTTATTTAGGAGATCCTAACTAAACAGCCAAAATTGTTGGACCTGGACTCTTACCGAATAAACTCCTATAATGTGAGAATGTGATCAAACCGTTTATCAGAGGGAGAGTGATTTTTAAGGACTCATGCTAGCTGCCATAATGTTAACTTAAAACCAGCTACTGTTTAGCAGTCTCATTATCAGCCAAACGGAGATGAGAGGATCGTATATCTAATCTGATAACTAGTAATTACGACGACATTATGAATAAATAAGCATATTTTTGCACATTTGTGTTAGAACCCTGACACAGTTCAGGAGATGGGGCTTGAAGTGAGGAGGTTAAGGAAATGCGGGAGGACAGATACAAAATACATGTACAAAACTTAAAGGCTTATTATGGTTTGAAAAATGTATTTGCGATTGTTAAATTAAACTAGTTGTACCATGTATGTGGCAGCTGTTTATACACAAGTGATTAGGTAGAACAGCACTACTGTATTAAAAATGGAGGCAAAACCTGGCTGCTTCCACAAACCAGGGCCTGCGCCGATGCATTTTTAATGCATTAATTCTAAGTTCATGACAATGTATCATTTTGTTGGAGGCCATAATTACTCACTAATCAGTGAATATTTGAGTAAAACTGTCTAAATAACTTAAAGAAAAAAAAAAGAAGAAGACGACTTAATGTTATGTTGGCAAAAGTAAGTGCCAATATAAAAACTGTACAAACTTACCAGCTAAATGGTCAGTTACCAGATAATCCGTCCTGTAAAGATGAAAGCTCCCGTCAGCCTGCCAGCTTTTGCCTAGAAAGCAGAAAAAGAAAAAAAAAAACAACTGTTAAAAAAAAAAAATCTGGGACCTCAGTTTAAATCCACAAAGAAAACCATGTTTTCAGATAAACGTCTGTGTATGAGTCTTACACCATGACCTGCATTTAAAATGTAGATCATTAAATTGCACAGTAATAGTGGATACTGATTACAAACAGAGCCAATATAAGGAAAAAGAAAAAACATACTCATGCTTCACAGACATATCCACTCGTCAGGCCTAATTGCACATTTTGTTATAGTTGTGGTTCTGATGAGCCCAGTAAGATAAACACTGCCAACTCATGGCTGAAACCAAATGGTAAATTAAGAAATGTTCAGATAAAGCAGATGCCAAGAAATGCATTAGTGAACAGCAGTAAAGCATAGCTGCCGCTGGAGCTCGCTCTCCTCAACAAGCATCTGGCTTTCATAATCAGGACGCTGCCTTGTCGTACAAAAAGGACAGAGCTGGCAAGTGATGAAGCTGCTGTGTGTGAGCCAGGTAACCAGGCTATCACGCTCTCATGCAAGAGCCTGTAAAAGCACACAGTGAACAATTCGCATTAAATGTCCTTATTGACATGGCTGTGCTGAGGTCTCAGAAACACTTGGGATTCATTTCGCTAGTTTGATGTCACAGATTTCCTCACTTGCTCAACAACCCTTGGAAACAGTCAAATTTTCCACTGAGGTGTGGACAGACTCCCATAGGACGAATGTTATTAACTCAACGAGTGTTGTTTGGGAAGAGGTGTACGATCTGCCAGGCACTTTCTTTGGAAAGCCCAATATTATAAGAAGACGCACTAAAAAGTAGGTTTCTAGCTCCATTTGTTAGCGTTGGCAGAAGTGACAACATGTGGCCTGTTCTCATTAATATTATTAAAGCGACTAGTGATAGAATGGCCGTGTACAGCTGCTGTTAATAAAGCTTAGCACTTATGTTTTTATTTGGAAGACAAATCACAAGCCCAAAACAGTTTCTAATAAAGAGTCCCCCCAAAAAACGCCTGTACATTTATCTAATTGACCATTCACGTGCTGGTGTTACAGGGTGCAGAGGTTTGGCTGCTCATAGAAAAACCATAAGGAAGAGGAAAAAGGAACCGCATTGGCAAGAAGACCTGAGATTTCTTTGTGTGAAGAAACAATAAGGTGGAACTGAAAAGGAATACACTTCTCTGAAAGCAACACCAGCATAAGGCGGTCAGGGCGGAGGAAAACTTTGGCTGACTTGTTGCAAAGCAAATGGGACGACATGTCAGAGGACGGCATCTCAGTGGGTGGGAGTACCAAGCAATAAGGATGAAATTACAAATGCAAGTGAGCCTACCAATGATGTCTTGATGCATGCTCAAACTAATCAGACCCAATCCAACATGGGTATTTGAGGAACGTCTTCAAAATGTCTCAGCTTCTATCTGATCAGTTTATAAACTAAACCAGTGTCAGGAGTATTTCCAAGAGCCTGAAAGCATAGTCTGGACACTATGCAAACGAAAGATACTTTTGTCTGCTTCCTTTTTTCCACAAAGGATCGCCCCAGCAGATAGCTCCACATGGTTGATTTGGCAGAGTTCTTATGTAAACAGGGTAAGTTACATTTGTAGTCGCCATTTATTAATTAACATAAATTGGAAGTCTGATTGCTTCAGATGCCATAATTTACAATATCATTTACAAAATGTTCAGTTTCAGTATGATCCGAAATTATCCACAGTAAAGTCAACAGGCATTTACAAATGCCACACAGAAAGGACTTGTTTTTCTATAGGCTTCTACACAGCCATAAAGTGGTTGTTAGAAATAACAAATGTTTAAGGCATGCTCATGATATCGTCACTTTGTGTATCAGGACACCACTATTATCTTTTTTAAATCATCTGCTGGAGGTAAGCAGGTATAGGACCAGTCTATATGCAATACGGAGAGCACTCCAGAATAGCAACAGGATTCAGGAAACCCTTTTCTTTGAACAAATTTTCCTTGGAAAAGAAAGAACTGGCCTGATATGATACTTGCCCTTGAAAGGCCAGAGGCCTTTTGATTAGCAGTTTGGTTCAACAAATAGCTGCCACAGCACTAAAGTGCAAGTGTGTTTTGGCACAACTTTGGCAATTCCAGAGTAAAAAGTCTGCTCAAAAAAAGAAAAGGAAAGAAAAGGGGGGTCCAGAAACAGGATCGTGACCCAGACGGAGGCCACATATTTACAGTGCTAAGCAATGAGATTCTTTTTATACTTGAAGTTGTCCTGGAGCCATCACCTCTTCACATGTAACCACAGTATACATCCGTTGCTTGAAATGAAACATGCAAATTCCTCAACTGTCAGGACAAATTACTTTGCCTTCTCCTCCGAGATATCAGCAAATTCTTTCATTTTTTTTTTTTACTACACACTATAACACAGTCAATATTAAAACCATACAAGTGAACCGCTTCTTCCAGCAGAGCCTGTGCAATTTAATAATGTTTATTAATGCAATTATACAAGATAAAGAATTTAAGAGGTTGTTTTTTTCTTTAAAAAAAAAAAAAAAAAAACAAAAAACAAAAAACACAATAACAAGGAAAGAAAAAATGTGTAGCCTAAAACCAAAATAAGAGTGTAAGTGGAGAGCATTCACCAGAGAGACCCCAGAACATTAAATAAACATGCCACGGGTACAGCTGTATCAACCATTAATTAGACTTATTACTAGTTTAAACCAGTGTAATGCAGCTAAATGACATTTTACGTTACGTATTGGAGACAACTTGTACTAACGAACTGCTAACAAGTTCAGAGTGCCTGGCTCGCCTTTGCTAGTTAAACTCCCATTAGCTTCAGCATGACAACCTTCGAGCCTTTATGACATTATACCCCAATCCCAGATTAAGGATTTAAGAGGCTGGTTAGTGTGACTGCCAGCTAACACGATATCAAGTTAACCAAAAGCTGACAGCTGCCAACGACACATTTTAGTTAATGCTAGCTGCCGTCATTTGGCTAACATTGGTCAACCATTAAAAAAAATGTAAGAGATCGAGACAAACTAACACTGTCCCTACTGTCGGGGTTACTGTAAATATATGGGTCTCCTATCTGAGGTGGGATATTCACCGGGATAATCAGTGAGTCACGGATTACTGAATCCAAACCCTTAGCCGGTTAGCAAACTTGCTAAAAACTTTGAATGCGGCGTGTGACACGTAGCCCCTCAGCTAATGGTGAAGTTAGCTCAACGAGACCCACACACAACTTCAGGCTGTGCCTCAAAACAGCTAACAGCATTAAGATGGCAGCGAATCAACAACTAAAACAGTACCGTAATTCTGAACACATTCTCAACCCGATGTGTTGTCGTTTTTATATGTTTTAGCCAACACTGCTGAGCTCGTTAAAACTAGTTGAACTGAGAGCCTTTAGCTAGCGTGCTAATGTTAGCTTCGAATACAGTTGGTTCTTCTAGCTGGCTAAGTCCACGTAGGCATACAGCTGAGCACGGGAGAAATGACACGGAGTCAGGCCAGAGCACGCTATAACGATCTGGGTTCATGGGAAAACTGTCCGCTTTTAACGAGCACAGCTATGGCATAAAAAACTGAAGTCATGTGTAAAGAGGATATAGTCACGTTCAGGAGGAAACTAAAAAGTACTTACTTATTTTTATGTTCTCGTCTGCCCTGAAGGTGCAGAAGCTGAGATGAAATTCCACTGGCGAGAAGGTGGGATGGAAGCCGGACGGATATATACCAGAACCGCCCACCAATCACGTCCTCCAACGTCACTCCAGAGAGTCTGGTTACAAATAACTTCTTCTCATCTCCAGCAGTATAAGTTCTGAACTTTGATCACACTGAGCAAGAAAATCATGTGATAAAAAACGGGATTAAAGTTGTCCTCTCTTCTAAACAGTTCAAAGTCCCGCTAAAGTAAAATATAAATTAATAAAATGAAATAACAACTACAAATTCATTTGTTATTATCAATATCACATTTAAATATGAAATAAACAGGGCTTTTAAGTAAGTGATCAGTATAACATTTAACTCATAAGTGTTTCTTACATATAAAATAATTGGGGACCTACCAAAGAGGTTTTGACCTTCCCCAAAGGAAAATTGCCATAGCTCATTAATATTAATTCACTCAAACATAAAATACACACGTTTTTCGAAGTCTTCTTTATCTCAGGTAGCACAGAGTGGTCCCTTATCTATAGGCTACACCATGTACCCCATTCATGCTTCTACACATAGGGGCCCATTCTCAAAGTGCTATGTGAATCCTGCCTAATTAAGTGCAAGTCTTTGTTATCATTTTTAATTACATTGTTATTACATTTTGTTTATATAATCAGCAACAATGATATACAATCATATATTATAATAATATAATAAATAAGAAGGGAGACACACCAAGAAGGTCCTGGATTCTAATCTTCAGGCCTTTATGTGAAGTTTCCCTGTTCTGCATGAACCTGCATGGATTCTCTTTGGGCACTCTGGTTTCTTCCCACCATCCAAAGACATGCGTAGGTCAACTAACAATTCCAAATATGCGATATAGTTCAATTGTGCAGAAAAAAAATGCATATCAGTTTTTCCATCCATTTTAATTGCAAAGTTGTAACAAAGTAAATGTAAATCACCAGTGTGTGAATGTGAATGGGTGGATGACTGAATATGTAAAGCGCTTTGGAGTCCTTAGGGACTAGTAAAGCACTATACAAATACAGGCCATTTACCATTTCCAAAAGTAGAATGGGAAGCTGAGTTTTCAGCTGTCAGGCCCCTCCTCTGCAGAGCCAGCTCCCAGTTTGGATTCAGGAGACAGACAGCATTTTTATTTTTAAGATTAAGCTCAAACCTTTCCTGTTTGATAAAGATTAGTTAGTGCTAGATTATCTGTGTAGGTTCTCAGTCACCCAGGTCATCTCTTAAGATTAGGGCTTAAAAAGGTGACCCTGAACCATCCCTCAGTTATGCTGCTATAAAGACTCAGCTACTGGGGGACTTCTTATACACTAAGCCTACCTTCTCCACTTCCCTCTTTACATTCCTCCTCCTCCTCCTTCTTTTTTTAAACTTTGTCTTTTTTCCTTCATACAATCCCAAAAACAACTCATATGTAATCATCTGAGTTTTTGTTTTTCTCTCAGATATTATAGGCTCTTGGCCCTACTAAAGCGCCGTGAGATGGCTGTTGTTCAAATGAAATAAATATTAGGCATAAATGAAGGAAATTTCTGCAATTTAAAGAAAAAAACAAACAAAAAAAAAAGTAACTGGTGAGAGTTTAATTAATTTTTATTATTATTTTAAATTTTGTGGTTATGATTCTAACCACAGCAGCACGGTAGCACGGTGGTAGCACAGTTGCCTCACAGCAAGAAGGTCCTGAGTTCAGTTCCACCATCAGTGTGGAGTTTGTTCTCCCCGTGTTTGTGTGGGTTCTCCCCGGGTACTCCGGCTTCCTCCTACAGTCCAAAGACATGCAGCTGGTGGGGATAGTTTAATTGATTCATAGGTGTGAATGTCAGAGCGAATGGTTGTCTGTGTCTCTATGTGTTAGCACTGCAACAGACTGGTGATCTGTCCAGGGTGTACCCCGCTGGGATAGGGTGACAGCTGGAATAGGCTCCAGCTTCCCCCGTGACCCTGAAAAAGGATAAGCGAATGGATGGATGAATCTAATGACTTACATGTCTATTCCACGATCTATATTATAATTATGGACAACATATTTCTTTAACGCCCTCCCAGGTCATGCAGGTTGACTCATACTAAGGACACTGATTTTGACAAGCTTGGCAGTCGGCCTTGCTGTTAGGTAAGGTTTAAAGGGTCAAACCGCCTCGACGGTGATGGACATGATCCCCAAGTCAAACAAACAGCAATGACAACATGGAAATTATATAAACCCATGCTTAGGTCTTGTTGAATAACCTGCTGAGGTGACTCATAATAATGAATCAATACCAAAGAACTGGGCTTGGTGTAATTGTTTTAACAGTATCTACCTTAATAATCTTTGTTAAAAAGTCAACAAAACTTGTCTAGTCACATTCTCAAGACTATTGCGCTGGCATCTTTTGCTGAATGTTTAAGCGTCACCTTAAACAAAAGTCACAGAAAGTTTGCATCATTATTTGTTACACGCCATGTGACGTTATAAGCATTTAGACACACCAAGCCATCTCTGACATCACAGAGCCAACACCTGTGAATGTAGAAAAAAGCTGACACTCGTTATAGTCAGTCAGGATCATCTATCATAGTTCTGTACAGTGTCAGGGAGACTGGATATTCCTTATATGGTCATCTCAGGCCCATAGCTCTGGCTGTGAATAGAGAACCCTCGTCCACCTGCGTTTCACGTCTTCTGTTTGGAGGGGGTAACCAATCAGAAGAAAATTGATTTCTATTGACAGGTTGTGATTGGCTGCACCAAGATCCAGTATAAGAACTATGGTGTGATATGTTGCTACTCTAATAGAAATGCTGAATAAAAACAAAGCTGACAATAACAACTGTACATCCTGATTCAGTAATGGCATCTAAGGAAAATTGTGTAATTCAAGACCTGACAAGAAAAGAAAATGTATAGATAAACTTGAATTTCTCTCGGAAAACAAAAACAGGACTGCAGAGGAGCAGCAGCATAGCACAGAGAACTACTACACTGCTGAATTTCCCAAAGATAATCCATAAACAGGGAAAGAGTTAAGAAAACTTTATTGCAGGCTTTTTTCAAAGGTCAGTATCTTAAGTATGCAAAGCTACATCTGGACGAGTGGTTTTGGAAACAGGTGCTATGAACAAATTAAGTTAAGAAACTGATACTGAAAAGCAGTTAGTTTCTGAAATAGGACAGTGTTGTAAAGAACTCTCAAAATTTAAAGCAGTGGAATAATGATTAATGTGGTAAAATGATGAACAATAGTTATATTATTAATTATACACTAATATTTATCTTGCATTCTTAAACCTACTTAACAAATGGCAGATAGTACTACCAGCAGTGTGCACTAAAAGTCTTTATTGTGCAGAAAAACTGTCCTATCAGTATTTTACTATATTTGATGTTTTTGTTGCATATTACCATTGTTTATAGTTTAATACACTGATTAGACATCATATCCCTTAAGCTATTCAAATAATTGTAGGGTTCCTCTCTGTAATCCCAACAGTCTTGTTGTCATCTTTCTGGCTATGCATTTTTCAACTTACCTGGCAATGTTTCGTTTCTTTAGCTTTAGAAGCTGAATAAACATATTACTGCAGATCTTGGCAAATATTTTCACTGTCTAATAGTGTTAGCTGTAAAATCTAAAGCTGTCAGACATTTGTAATGAAATAAGTAAGTAAGTATAGATAATATTCGCTCTGTTCTCTAGCAGAACAGGCAGCAACCTAAAATTTGGCAACAGCACCAACGGTGCTGCCATCCACTGAATTTGTAATCTGCACAGTTGTACCCCAACTTATGTAACAGCTGAAGTCACTCAGCTATCCTTGTAGTGTTTTTTCCAGTTTTATTTCTTGTCAAAGATGTTGAAATTTCCATGTTTTACAGTTTCCAACAGCCTTCAGTATCTGTAAATTTGCCTGTTATATTTTAAGCTGTCTTTCTCACTATCATATGGCTGCTGCTATGGTTTGGTGCTGTGTAAATAAAATTGAATTGAATTGAAAGTCGTTGTTTGTTTGTTTTTAATGTTTTATTCTATACTGAAAGATTCATCCATAGTTTGACCCCACAGATAAAAACACAAAAGATTTTCTCTATTGTCTGAGCTTTACAAAGTGTTAAATTATATTTTCTCCTTAGATTATAACCCATCTCTAGAGAACATCTTCCATATATTTGCTGGTGACAGGTTATTCTATGTTTCATACACTGTAAAATCTAATATTCTGTTTAATTAAAAATATTAAGTAGGCTGAACTCAATTTTTAATCAATTTGTTATTAGAACTCAATTTAAGTAAGTTACCAGTACTTTTTATGCAAAAACGCTGATCGACTTAATTTATTTGAGTTGTCTTAACTTAGAAAAACTAAGTAAGCTGGAAATGTTGCTTCTCGGTGCAGAAGGATGAAAGATGTGTTTTGAAAATACCACGTCACTACTGTCCTCCTCCCTCTCAGATCAGTCCAGATGTTCATGGTACCAGCCTTTTTTATGGAATATGTTGAGCAAACCTGGAGAAGCTTCAGCTCAAGATATTATTATTGTCATTGCTGTGGATCTTTACCTGATACACTGACTTGGTGAGTAAATGTTTACTCTTATTCAAACTGATTTTGTGGCATCTCTTAGTTTAGCACCAGGTTTATAATCTTGCTAGCTAGTTAGTGTTAGCCTAGTGTTGCTGCTGCTGCTGGGCTCATGTTACTTACAAATTAACACCACAGCCTTAAAAACCTTATATAAAAATATGTCTGTGAAATTTTCTGTTGATTGTTTGAAATAAAAAAAAGTGAGATAAGAGCCCAGACAAAATTTTTCGGGAGGTGCAGCCATTAGGGGTGGGGTGTGGGGGGTATTTTCAATCCATAGCCATAACTAACTATATATATAATGTTTAACCTGAGTATCAAAAGACCGCAGGGGGGTTGAAAACGATACAAGAGTTAGCTGTGCTCAGCCTTGACCTCCCGGTCAGCTATCGCGCTGGTGGATAACAAAGCTCTCCGAAAACGTTGAAGCACTTTTGCAAATATGTGATATTTTGATAAATTAAGTTGATATTTGAGCATTACACAGCTACATTCTCGCCTGAAAATATCTTAAAAGTTTATTTTGTTACCCAGAAAGGGTAATCTGGGGAAAAGGAGGATCGCATTTGTCCACCGCAGTTGTCAGAGCCTGTGTATGCCTACTTGTGTGTACTTGTCTGGTGGACTTGTGATACGTCGGAGAACAAGTGCTGTTCCAATTCACCTGAGCCTGAGATTGTCTAAATTTGAGTCTGTTCTATACCAAATGCATAAAAAAAATGTTTTGAGAAAGCAATTAAGTTCATGTTCCAAAAAATATGATTGTTTGCTTGCAGGACACCAGGAGAGATGAGTCCTCCGTCACAGATGGTGTGGTCAGTGAAGATGGTCGTCTGCAGGTTCAAGCTCATTGCATCTCCAACCCACATCCACTGCCACTGTACTTAAGGGAATTTAAAGACTTTCTTCTGCACTTACATTTGGTTCACCTCGATCCATGATAGTCATTCAGGCAGTAATGCCTGAATGACTAGCCATCCTTAAAATATTACAACATTCCAACATTCCAGTTCATGTGTTGGAATGAAAAACAAATGTGTTGTTTAAATTAGAGACTGCACTTGTGACAGAACAATAAATATTTTATTTTGATTATATAAGTAATGTAAGTACAAAACAAACTTGTGGTAGGCCTAAACTTGTTTTCTGAATAATTAAATCTGAGACTTTGTTTCATTGTAAGATTATAACAGTGATGGCAATATAATTGTTTGTTGTTCAGCAGAAGATATGTTGGCTGTTATACTTTGTTGTGTTTGAAAATAAAAGTTGGGCTGATTTTAACATCATTACAAAAAGTGTTGTTAATTATTTTTAATCATATTCAGGTTACCACAAATTGTTTTTTTCATTTAGTTGAACTTGAAATGTTTGACAGTAGGTAAACAATAAGTATTATACAGTCAGAAATATCAAGTTATTCTTAATACTGCATACTTGCAATGAATAAGTTGTCCTAACATTCATCTTAAGTAAGCTTTACTTAGTTTGTTTGAGGCAACGAGTTTGCATATTTTTTTTGAGTTCTGGAAACCAAATAGATTTTTACTCTGTACTCAAAGTGAATAAGTTGCCTTAACTTAGTCATCTTAAGTAAACTGTACTCAATTTTTTGAGGCAACGAGTTTGCATAGTTTTTTTGAGTTCTGGGAACTAACGAGTTTGTAGAGTGTACTCAAAATGAGTAACTTAATTATCTTAAGCAAACTCTACTCATTTTTTTTGAGTTCTAGGAACTACTGAGGCTTTACAGTGTACTCATCATGGGTAAGTTGCCCTAGCTTAATCATCTTAAGTAAAACTTTACTCAATTTTTTTTGAGGCAACGAGTTTGCATAGTTTTTTTGAGTTCTGTGAACTAATTAGATTTTACAGTGTACAGTACTTGTGCAGTATGATCTTTAACAAGGCTCATTAATTTGAACAAGTTTGATTTCAAGAATAAAATGTTATTGTGTTCTTGAAACTTTACCTGCTTTACAATTGTCCTGGTCCCCGTGCCTTGCTGGCTGACTCTGTGATAGGCAACATGTTTTGGGGTTTTTTTGTTTTTTTTGCTCTCTCTGTCTCTCTCCTCTGCCGGGGTGGTGCTCATTGCAGGCTCCCGCCCCTGGCCCCTGTGTGTTTGTGTGTGTGTGTGCGTGTGTGCCTGCCCGCCCGCCCGCCCGCCCAAGAAATTTAATCTGACATTTATGTCCAGTTATATTTATCAGAATATTTGTATCAACCACAAATAAAATGAGAACAGTATCTGATGATCTGCATCAGGGGTGTCAAACAAAAGGCAGAATTGGCA
The DNA here is from genome assembly GCF_057382185.1 of Mchenga conophoros. Classification (NCBI taxonomy): domain Eukaryota; kingdom Metazoa; phylum Chordata; class Actinopteri; order Cichliformes; family Cichlidae; genus Mchenga; species Mchenga conophoros. The sequence continues at coordinate 14,233,544 of NC_140547.1, read as the reverse complement.
CAACAAAGACTCAAATCTGGGCCACTGGAAAGCTTTGGAAAAAAGAAGGAGAAGATAAATTTTGGACTTTTAATTGTAAGTTTTGCAGCTTCTCCTACTAATAATGACCTTCCCCATAGCCATTCATACTAATCAATAAACAATTAAATGTCAGAAAAGTCCTGTTTTTATAATCTACTATGAAAAAAATCAGTTTTTGTTTATTTTTAGAATGGACCAATAGTAAAAAAAAAAATAAAAAATACACATTTCTTTCATTTACTACAGCAGCATTTCTTTGTCATTTAGAAAAACTACACCTTTTCTTTTTCTAAATGTGTAGTTGGACTTCCTTACACTGACAGAAGTGTGGCCCACTGCCTCAGGTTAATTTGACATCCCAGCTCACATAGAGTTTTGAATCCAATACTGACCCCTGTGGGACTCCACAAGCAATGTTCAATCATTTTAACACTATTGAGTTCCTGTTTCTCTTTATTCTTTATACTTTATTCTAGTTGCTCCATGATTCTTCGCCGTGGAACTACTTCCACAGTTTTTATCCGATTTTCGCCATTCAAACTTTAAAAAAATTTCTGCTCTTTCTGCTAATGCTGAAATATGACTTTTGGTACTCATTACTTCTATACTTTTTGAGATATTGAATTTTTCATGCAATTTTTTTGCCCATTGACATGAATGGACCACATCATCAGTGTGGTCACTGATTTTGCTTGCCGGGTTGAGCTGTGTTTTAGCTCAGTGAGATGAGCAGCCGTTCTCAGAGCAGGAGGCCTGGGTTCAAATCCTGCTTATGGCAACAATTTTTTCAGTTCACAGTTAACCTTTTTTTTTTAACCGTTTTCAATACAAATTTCAGCTTCTCACCCCTTTTCAGTAGAATTTTCTGTTTTTTCACCCCTTTTCAGCTCCCAGCTTTTTCAGCAGAAACCTCTTTTCAGCACAAGTTCTGCTGATTAACCAGCTTGTGGCAAACTTTCCTTTCAGGAGATAGTTTAACTTTTTCACATCTTTTCAGTGCAAATTTAGGCTTCTTCACTGCTTTTTAGCAGAATCTTTGGCTTTCACTGCTTTTCAGCAAAAATTCCAGATTCTTTAGCTGCTTTCGGCACAAACTTCAGCTTCTTCAGCTCTTTTCAGCAGATTGTTCTCCTCCTTCTGCTGTTTTCAGATTCCACTGCAAGGCATTCACACAATTTTTTCTAGTGCTGTCTTATCTCCACAAATTGTTGCCTTAGCTTTCCACCTAGTCTAGTGCCACCCCTCTAACACCATACCTTTCCACTTTATTCATTAAAGCCTGGTGATCAGTTGTGTCAAAATCTTCCTTTAAGCTGATAAAAGCTCCAGCTGCATACTTTCTTTGATTGATACAATTTTAGTTAATGCAATGGATCTTGATCTGTAATATTTTGTGCTTAGTTATAAATGTATTCAGTCTGTCAATGAAAAGAGTTTATTTCAGTATTTTAGATATTTGTATGAGTAGAGAATTTGTGGCGTCTGTCTCTGGATTTATACAAAGGGCTAACTGCTCTCACTAATATCATAAAGAGTTGAAAAAACAAACCAAATGTTTAGAGGTCTTAGTTCACAGGGTTACCCAAAAATAAACTGGCATCATAATTTGAAAGTTTGGTCATGTTTAATATCTGTTACACACAGTTAATTTTTATGTTTTATTGTTTTCAATTTATGCTCTTTTTTTTTAAATAATATCACGTATAAAGAAACAGCACAAACTGTATCTTCAAACAAATCCGAGGCTTCAGATCTACCAGACTAATTTCATCACACATGACGGGCACTGTGATGAGGCCCAGGGCTTCTTGCAGATAATGAACACAGATCAAAAGACAGTGTGGAACATGGGAAAGTCATCCAGTTCAGATTGCATTCTTTGTCTTTCTATTAGCAGATCATTTTTATCTTTCCATTTAATGTTTTGCATCAAATAAAATGTTGTTTTAAATGAACAAAAATCAGAAAAACATCATCAAAACTTCTCTCCAAAAAGAAGCAAGGATGAATGACGGCCTCTTGTTGAGACATTAAGCAGATACAGTTATGTCTACGACTATTTATACAGTGACACAGTTTTTGTCAATCTGGTTTTATACATAGTCTCTCATTTTCAGAGACTCAGAAGTATTTGGACAAATAGCGTAATTTTAAATAATGATGTGACCCCAGCAAACACTCAAGACACTCAGCATGCTTGTGACCGTGTGTTTATTTACAAAATGTGCATCTCTGCGTCCCTCAGTCCCTTTATCCTTTCCCTCAAAGAGATGCTGCTGTAGCAAATCCCTCTATCCCTTCAGTACTATTCAGACTTCCAGCTGTCTTCACCTGTCCTTCCTTCCTCCAGGTCCCGACGTCACTGAAATAGGGACAGTGTAATTACGGAATTGCTTCCAGCTGCCCTGCCAGGCTCCCTGGCACTGCCCCTTGAGCCCACTGGACCACCCAACCTCTGCAGTGGAGCCGCGAACCACACCTCCGCCGCAAATACTTTCTAATAATTGTGGTCAACTACTCTCTGAAGTCTACAACATTTCCAGATGCCATGGTGATCATCTTGACCTGGCTTGTATAAACAAAATAGCTTCATTTGCATTCAGGTTTTCAATTATGAATTTGAAATTCAGGGAAACTGATAATTATGGCCAGGACTGTAGCTGGTTATATGCAAAGGTCATAGTGGTTCAGCTGTCAGTTGTCATCGCTCCAATGAAAAGCACCAGTTCTCTTTGGGCACTGTCTGCTTTAAAATACTAAAAAATACTAAAGTCCTGCAATAAAACACAACATATAATAGCAGAGAATTTATCTTAGATAAAAATTAATTATTTTAAACATGAAAAGTGTCTTATGTTATTTGAATGTCTGTGTTTGTTAAGACTTGAAATACCAGGTGATAGATACACATTTTCATATTACGAAAATAATTTGCACATTACATTCAAATACAGTTATGTGGAAAAGTTTTCACAGGGCTGTCTGCAGTAAAGTCGTGAATCATTAACCTGCAAAACCACCTTCAGCAGCAACTAATCATTTTCTGTATGTGTTTATCAGTCATATCACTGTTCCTCTTTGAAATGATGCTTCAGGTCGTTCAGGTTAGGTTTGTGGCCATTCGTTTATGGACAGCTCTCTTAAGGTTCTGCCACAGCATTTGACACCCTAATTTTTTTCTTTTTCTGGTCTTCAGAAAAAGGTGTAGCCAAGCTTTATGTTGCAGACAGATCCGTTCTAGAATATTTTAGTGTTGTGATGAACTAGTCTGAATCTAAATGCAAAGATCAGACTCAAAGATCAGCGACGATTGGCAGCTTTACAGAGTTCATTGAATGGTAGTGAGTTATTAACGGGCAACAGGTAAGTGACGGGGAAGAGTAGCTTCACTACAGGGATGCAGAGGAGCTCTGCTGCAGGGCGGAGAGGGTGTTAACTGCAGCCCAGGCGGGAGGAATTGATTATTGCGGAGCTTATGAATATTTCAGACAGTCTTACTTGTTAGGATGGTAAATTGAAGCTTTGGAGGAACACTTTGTCAGCAGGAGAAAATCAAGGGGTGTCAGAGAGGTGGGGGGGGGGGGGGGGGGGGGATCAGGTAGGTTGTGAATGGCTAATACCTTTCCTTTGCAAGTAGCAGAGAAAACAAGCAAGAGCAGGCAAAATTTGCCGGAGGTGTCCACTGTCCACAAGTGAGTTGTGTACCAAACAAACAGGGTTCCAGGAATGAGTCTGGACTGAAAAGGGAGATAGAGAAACAGGTTTAACAGGCAAAGAGCACTGAAACAAACTAGTAACAGAAGAGGGCTTCCTATCACTATGTTGGCAAGAGGACTGGGGAACCCTTTAGCTTTAATATAGCCAACAATTGATTTCTATATTCAGAATAGCTATGGGACGGATGGCTCAAACAGGAACTTTCCTCCCAGTCGGGGAGGGGAATCAGCAGGTACACAGAAGAGTTCATGGATGACTCAGTGACTCCGAAGTGCCCGGGTCCTGTGGCTGCAGAACAAGCCCAGATGTCAGCACCACCGTGCTATGAGTTGGTCTGAGGTGTTGATAGGTTGTATTTTGTTTTGGCTTAAATTACATGTCGTGCATTATAGCCAAGTGTCTCCACTGTGATTCTACCTGTCCAAAGGACATCGTTTCAGAAGTCTAACTGACGTCTGTAGCGTCTGACATGTAGCTCTTTGGTTTTCTGCAGTTTCTCTGAGCTGCAGGTGAATTTGCTGAGTCGTCCATTCCTGGGGGGGACTACCAAGTGCCATGAGTGTTTTCCACTTGTAAATGGTCTGACCTGACTGCTCCAGACCAGCAAACTGCCAAAACCTCTGCCTTCATAGAGGTGCTCCCGCTTACTGATGATCAGTTAATCGATTGCATTCGATTAGTAACCCATAGCCTCGCCTTATCCCCATCATTCCTCATTCCAAACAGGATTTCTATTATCAATACTTGTACTTCAGCATAAACATTATTTCTGCGGTGTGTTGGTACACATTTTGGTTTATGAGAAACACACATTCAGTCGAAATGCGTGCATATACATCAGATTTAATTATAGAACCTATCAAAGCATTTTTAAAGCATGATGCAACGTTGTTTGGGATTTTTTGAGAGAGAACAGTAGGGGGAGCGCCTCCACAATAAAAAAAAGTCCTCCTCCTTACCTCACATAGTTTTTGTCTTTAAAATGGACTTACCGGACATTGGACCGCAGTGCAAAGTGCCCATTGTCCTGATGTAATTCAGATCTGAGGTATTTAAAGACTTATAGATCAGACTGGATGGTTAAATAGGATAACACACACACACACACACACACACACACACATTCACACACAATGTGTTCGGAGAACTGTGTTACTAAATTTGTACCACTTAGAAGTTTACAGTGAAGTCTATTTACATCACCTACGGGTCAGACTTTAGCCCAAACTTAAATAATGGCAGTTTCGCTTTGTGGGTCAAATCAGACCAAACTAATGATATAAAACACTTCTTATTATCGACTTTGACTCTTGGCGCAAATCCCCATTTACTTTTTGCAACATTACTCTCGTAAAAGAAATATTCCGACTGGTGAGTTCCTTCTTCTCCATCCGTGAAAGCCATTTAAAGTAGAAGAAAGTATATCTTGGCTCTCCTGCCTACGATCCTTAGCCACATTTGAACCAATGGCAGGACAGACGGCTCTGCTGTAGCCAATGATAAACCGCTGTTGAGTGCGCACTCGTTTGGCTGACGATGACCATGGAGCGGAGTAGTGTCCTCTTCGGCGTTTCAAACTTTTAGCGTTTAGTTTCTTTTCGGGCAGAACGGTAAGTTTAAAACCGCTTTTGAGCAAATTTCCTTTTTTGTTTTCTCGTGTGGCGACTTTTTCGGATCTAATTCTCGGTTAAGATAATTAACTTAGCTTCGGTTCTCGACCGTACACTGGAATCCACTGAGCTGAGTTTCTCATCAAGAAAACAAACCTCACCTTAAACATTCCTCATGCTTTTCCCGAAAGCTTTTCTGGCTTTAAGTGTTGCTGTAAACGCGGTTTACGTCTTGGTGGGACTTTTGGGCCCCGCATGAAGGGCAAAATCGGTGCGCCGTCGGTTCTTTTCGTATGTTAGGCCGTCTTTTGTGCCAACCTGCACTTCTGCTTGAGGTTAAATATAAATGGTTTGGGTCATTATTACTTTAGTCTTCTGTATGTAAGCGTAATGCGGTCCATTTCCTATGAATGAGCCTCAGGTGTGCGTAAACGGCTTCGCAACTTCGCAGTTAAAGGAAGCTGTTTGGACTGTTTTTGTTTTTTGTTTTTTTTTATGCCCAAATAGTTTGTCCTTAGAACAAAGAAAATATTTGATCAGTGGAAGTTTTGTGTTAATATTTGTTGCTTTCTGAATTTGCAGGAGCGTTTCCCTGAGCTGGAATGGGGGAGATAGAGGGTTCATACAGGGTCCTGCAGACCCCTGGCACAAGACTGGGAGCCCAGTTCAATGCTGGGATCAGCACTCTGGAGCCGGGCCAGAGTCTCAGTGGTAACATGGTCAACAGGAGAATAAGCCAAGGCAGAGGAATACAGATCCGTGTGCAGGGGCTGGACGACTCTCAGGAGTTCTTTGATATAGAAGTAGGTTCTACTGTGTGTGGTTCGTGCATCCTCGTTTGTTTACTTAAAATATGTCTCCGGATTGCTCCATCTTACCTTGGAGGCCTTGGTCGCCCTGGTTTGTGTGTGTCTGTGTGTCTTGGTGACAGCTGCCACATGGCTTTGGTGCTGAAATCCCTTCCTCTTTAAGGCTTCTTATTGGGGCAACTTAGTGTAACTCAGCAGGGCGCCTCTTGGTTTCTTGGCTGTGATTTCTGCTCCAGGTCCAAGTGGTAGCAGTTCTCTTTACTGTCCCTAAAGCTTGACTTCCAAAGGAGTAGGTATTAAAAGTTAGGAGTCTGGTCTTTCTGGGTTGTTTTTATAATTCTTTTTTTCGGGGGGGGGGGGATTTACGAAGTCTAAATTTTACAGAAGCATTTGGTTACTCACACAGTCATCACACACAGTGTATAAATCCTAGCCAAATATTCTTGCTTTTGTTTTCTTCTATTCATTGGAATTACTTTAGAGAAGTTGATCCCATTTAAATACTCGCTGTTGAACAAACTTTGAGATCCATGCTGTGACTCTGCTTTGCCATGTCTGCTTGCCAAGTTGCAGCAGGAGTCACCGAGAAGGCCAATAGGAAGCAATAAGGAAGCCACTCTATCAGAGCATGCTTCCTGGCTTTTTATGTGAAGGGGAAAACAAATCGAAGTAGAGTCTGTACAATGATTAAATGCTCAATTCAGTGGCTGGTTGATGGTGAAGTGTAATAAAAAGACCTGGCAGCTGCTAATTGTGTTCGAATAGGTTTGTATATTTATACTTTCCTGTGTGTATCCTAAATCCTTGTGTAGCCACAAGAGTTGCAGTTCAGGAGTACTGCTGAGGCAGACGTTTCATAATCTTATGCACCATATGTTGTCTCAAAGTCTTAAGCTAATAGCGCGTAACGGGCATATGTTAGACTTGCATGGAAGCAGACCTGTGTGCTGTTCAGTCTGAAGAAAATTTAATTGGTCTCAAGAAAATGTGGTTCTCTGAGTTCTGACAGGCTGACTGAGGTCTGAGTTCAGCGCGGCTCCGCACGTGGTGTTGATAGGAGGTGGCAGACCGAAATACATGGCTGCAAAAAGAGAATGACGGCAGTGCTGTTGTCAAGCAGACTGGAGTTTACCAGGAACAAGATGGCCTCTGAGAGGCTCTGTTGTTCACTGCTTAATATTTCTGTTCATTCATTGTGAGGAGTCGTGGGCTGGTGGGTGAATAGTTTTTATCCTTGTGTATTGAATGGCTGCTCAGCTAAACGCATCAGAAATGTGCGCTCAGTTTGTGCCTATCTGTCCAGTCACTTCAAAGAGAACTGATTGAGCCAGCACAACTTTTCCTATGCTTTTAATTATATATTTTTTTTCTCCCTCGTGGAGTCCGTGTGCAAAAATAGATACAAAATTGCAGTGTGGAATGTTTGCCATGGTTGTGGCCTTCAAGTAACTGCCTCCCCTCATTGTGGCGTTTTGGTTGCTCAGCTGCCCAAATATCTTGTGTACAGTCTCCATCACCTGCCATTTACTGCCCCTCTTACTGTACAGTGAAGCAAAAATACACTTCACTCAAAATTACACACAGGAAAGCCACAAGGGATTCATCCATTGTGCAAATTTTCTTGATATAGATGTTCTTGTTTTCTGCTTTGTTTTGTGTGGTTTCTCTGAGTCAGGGGGGATAAATGTATGGGAACATTTTTGGAGTATTTCTGCTTTGCGTTGTGCTTTTAAAATGTAGATGCCGCATAATTTATAGATTTTGACGTCTTTTGATTACAATATTCTGCTGATATATTGGTGCATTCCTAGAATAACAGCTGTCATTCTCCATATTTATTTCTTTACCGTTACATCACATCTTTCATTACGTGTGATAACTCTGAACTGTAAAATCATATTGCGTGCGAAGGTGTTTGTATTTCTGGCCATATAATGTCTTTAGCCTGGACCTAAGACAGTCCAATCAGATCAGTCTTTGATCTGCTGGCCTTCCTCTGCTGCAGTTACCTGACATGGGTCATCATCAGCAGACATTTGCTTGCACGACTCTTGTCCACAGACCCCTCCCACAGCCACCCAGCACAGGAGAAAGCTCAGCCTTGTGGTTTCTGGACAGGGAGGCTGGGCCAGCGGGGCAGGGGAAACACAGGCCTCTTTTATCCAGCACAGCCAGCCCCTTTGCTGGCCTTAACTTCCAGCTTAAAACTTGCAAAAAAAAAAAAAAAAGGGCAGAGAGTGGGTTGCGGAACCTAGCTGTGTGAAAATGTGTTTATAGTCAGGGTGCTGGTGGGAGGGAATCCAGGCAGGCTTTGCTTTAGTGTTAGCAAACAAGCACATAAATAGCAAGGTTGACAACCAAGAGGGGCAGTTCAGAGGGAGCAGTCATGGCTAGTACAAAGTTTGAGCCGAGGTGGTGGGGGAAGGGGACACGGTCAGGAGTGAAGCCCTGTCGAAAGTTGGGCCGAGGAATTCCAAACCCCCCTGGCCTGTCCCTGAAATCACATTTGGACTAACTAGATAACTCAAACAGTGTAATTCAACCGTGATGTGTGCTTTAAAGTCCTGTTTCATCTGTGAGCCGTTCTTGCAACGATGCAGTCGGTGTGAAATGCAACAAAGTGTTTAATTATCCTTTAAAATGGATGATTTACACTAAAGTTAACAATACACAATTTTCCTCTGGCCCAGAGTGTTATTTATTCAGATTGTCATTTCTTTAGAGACATTTTACATGGATTTTTAATGAATAATTGTTTTGTGTGTTGAACAATTTAGATGAATAAATGGCACTACAATCCAGAGGGGTAAAAAAAAAACTTATTTAAATTGTGTGGAAGTTTCTGGCATTAACAAGAGATTGCAAGATCGAGACACATGGCACTCTTGTAGAGGAAAAACTGTTCAAAACCTTATTTTGGGAGCAGAAAAAGCAAAGATTTTTAAGAGTTTTTTTTCCCCATCTGATCTCACTAATGATTCTATGCATGCAGTTTTTATGTTACGTGATGTTTGAAATTAAAGTCAATTTAGATAATGGTTTGAAATGGATAGCTAAATAAGTTCCTGGAAGTGTTGTACGATGGTTGTCCAGTGGAAAGACTTTCTTCCAAAGGGAATTTGGATAAAGTAATGTCAGAGTGGTGTATCTCAGTTTGTTATCTGTGGCGTCGGTTACGCGGACATGCTCACAAAAGCAGTAATCTTGTTCTTCATACCAAACACAGGCTGAGAAGCATTCGGCTCTCATCCCCACAAAGCACTCACGCTACCCCACTGTGTACTGAAGTGGCTAAACTATCTAATGGCTGTGCCTTGAAGGACTTCTTGTTAAATACCTCAAACAACTCCTCTCTGCTCTTACTGTTATGGTAATCTTTCCTGCTGCAGGGAGTAATTTACCACCACCTACTGAATTTTTTTCTTCTCCTTTTTCTCCCCTCATGTTTTAAATGCCAAGCAGAGGCTGTAAATTCTGGGTTATACAGGTGACTTGAGCAGAAGGCACTCTGTAAAACATCTGATCCCGATTACCACCTTCCACAGTTGATTTGCCAACAAACAACATGACTGCCAGCTGTCCACGGGCGTGTCCTAAAGCCAGGCAGCGAGAAGAAGGGAAATTGCCATTCAGTTATAAAATCCATCGAAGAACCTGTTTAACGTCAAAATGTATACCACCGTGAAAAATGACAGTGTACCTCCCACTGTGGCAAATGCAAGCCCCAACACACCCCTGCTGTCAGTGGGAGGTTCTGCTAGAGCCCTCTGCCTTTCACCGTGATCTTTAAACAGTGTTTAACCTGTCATGCAAGGTACAACAAATCCCTGCATTTTTGAATTGCACCTGTATTTTTTTCCATTTCCCCCCCTTGAAATTCTCTGTGCATGAGGAAGGCAGTCCTCTCCCTTAGCAGGCTGTTTTTTAAGCTTTTACTTGTACTCACCCCTGCTCCCAGCGCACATACACACAAACAAGGGGAGATTTGTCTTCCAGAGAAACATCTGTTTGCCATAATCCCCCGCTGCTTTTGGAGCTTGATTGGGTGACCCATTGACCTGCCTTAATGTTGGTGTGGAGATGAGACTGTGGTCCACACCACAAGTAGGGTGTGAACAAACTCTGCATGATCTCGCTGTCACATCACAGATGTGACTTTACTTAAGATGCCAGGAGGGCTTCTGCGGTGCCGCCCATTGGTTTATGATACATTAGTGGCAAAGAAGAACTGATAAATTACATTTAAAGGTGGAGTTAAACAGCAAAGTAAATTTGGATTATTTTTAATCAGTTTGGCCAATTTTGGTAGTAGATTTTCATGCTTTCAAAAGATATTTATATCTAGAAACGGGGCTGGATATGCCCATGCCATTTAGTTTCAACTCAGTTTTCTGTGTCAGACGCCTTCACGGGTCGGTACAATTGTTTTCTTATCTATGACTCTGAGAACTCAAATAGTGTTTCTTTTAAAGGCTTTCATATGACTCAGGTGTGCAAAAGCTCCACCACCATGATACTGATGTCACAGTGTTGCAATGTTCAACTGTCAGGAAAAATAAGCCAGCTCTGATAAAGGAGCTGATAAGCTCGGAGGCAAACAATTCAAATGGATTGGACAGTTTGGAACCAGTTTAGATTCCAGGCCCTTCCAAAAGAATGAGTCATGTGATTCAACAGCTAAAATATGGATTTATTGGCAACCGCGACTAAAAGTCAATTTCATTTTTAAGCCGTTTAACTCTGATGTCTGTGTAGTGTAAAACTTCATTCGTACTGTGGTTGCTTCTTGGAGTTGTCTGAACTTGAAGACTGCTTTTGTACCAAAATGTTTGCTTTTGGTACATTATTGGCCAATTTATATTTGTAGTTTATAAACTTTTAAATTCAGGCATTTTTCATAACATCTACTTTTATCTTTCTTTTTTTTTTTTTTTGTTCCACTGTAAAATACTTCAGCTGTACTTAAACTGCTGCAGGGTTGCCAACATTTAAGTGTGTGCCCACAAAGTAAACAGTGACTTCACAGAGAGATAAACCAAATTGGACAGCATAAGAGGAAGTTGGTTGAGGGGAAAATATTATCTGCGGGCTACATGGAATTTCACTGCAGTGATGCTGGAAAGAACTTTCTTAGGGGGGGAATGATGTGCAGTAGCTGTACCCTTTCCTCTTTGCTAGCTGCCTGGCTTCACCTGGCAGCTAGCAAAGAGGCTAGCTGGGTCAATGAGAAAATGCTATCCCTCCCTGTCTGACTGTAAAAGATAATGCTACATGTCAAAGTTTGATCTTACTGTGCTCTTAAAACACACGTTCACAATTCCAGCAGAGGGTTAATGAGTAACACAATGACAAAGTGCCAAGAAAAAGATGGCATTAAATAGTTTGCTCATGGCTACTGCATTGAGAACATAATCCTCAGCAGGTCAAACCTGCCAACTGCTTCTGGGTTTCTTGTCGAACTAGCGGCCTCAGTTCTGTTTGATTAAACCTAAACATTAATCGTGTGGTGATTAGGCTGATTGTAGCTGTTTGACAGTGTGGTTTCAAACTTTGTTTGCTGGTTAGACTGAATTTCCCCCGACTTGTAACAGGATGAGGTGTACATGGTAAACCTCAAGAACACTGAGAAGAAATGAGGATTAGTGTATGGAAACATTGTCTAACCACAGGGAAGATTTGGTTTTGCTCTAATAACTTTGTTAATGAAGCACTCACTGAATGAGTCAAATTGACAAAATACCTCAAAGCGTTCCTTACATTTGGCTCCCGAGTCATTGCGCAAAAAATCTCGCTGACGTTGTCTGGATCGTATGTTTGGCCTGCACTCAAAGGCAGCCCAGACAAAGTATTTTAACACACCATTTTTTGTTCTCCGTTTGAGGTCAGCTGGAATCAGATACCTTGAATGTGTGGAAAAAGGGGGAATTTTACAAGAGATTCCTAAATTTATGGATGTTGTGTCAGTAGGTTTCACCTGCAATTTATAGATTTTCTGAATGCAGAACATGTGATTGTATCAAAGTAATGAAAAGACCGACTACAGTAAATCTCCTGGCATGCTTTGAGTTGTAATCCTTTACTTTAGCCAATGCAAAGCAGTACTTTTTATAAGGCTTTTAAAAATACTATTTTACATTACAACCAGATGTTTCAGGCTATAATTTTCTCAAAAAATCGCAAGCTAGGATTCCAAACCTCAAGTGCAGTGTGTTCTTCATACATAGTAATTAGTTCTTCATTTAGTGAAAGCAAACCCCAGAGCATTGAGATGGTAAACTTGTGCAGAATTCCCGCATGCACACTTCTCAGGCCCAGATAAACGGCGAAATACAGTAAGTTCAGACACTCATCCAAGTCGAGAAAAAGTATTTAAATCGACAGATGGAACATACGCAACCATAAAACACACAATGGAGTGGATCATTTACAGCTGCGAATATTTTCTGCACCACACAGGCAGACGGCATTTATTCAGCGCTCGCTTTGAACACAAGCGTGTCCTCGTTCTCTTCGGGCTTAGTTGAAATTGGTTTTTGATGATGCTCTCCATCTGTGGAATCTTTGTGAATATTTTGTCTTTTAAAGCAATGCACTTTCGCTTCTCATAAGATCTATTGTCACAGAACTTCTGAAATCTTTGTGTTGACATAGTGATGAAATTCTTCTGCTTTTCTTCTTTTTCTTTCAGCCAAAGGCTCTTGGACAGATCCTTCTCTCTGAGGTTTTCCACAGAGGCAACCTCATAGAGAGTGATTACTTTGGCCTCGAGTTTCAGAACATGCAGATGAACTGGGTACGTACATCTCCATTTCCTGTTTGAAGCGGACACATTGGACATGGAGGAGCTGACTTGTGCACTGATTGGTTGAGGCAAACTTTTTAAAATGCTTGATGACAACAGGATGGGCATTCGGGGAACAACATGGACTTATAAGTCATTAGTTGCTCTTCTTCAGCAATGCAAACAGTGAGGTAGTGTTTTCTCTGGACTTGAGTAGTATATTACTTTGGAATATTTTTAACTTGTCTGGCAGCAGTGCTCATATACACATGTCAGACTTTCCATTGTTTTACTCTTCCAGAAACATAAGTGGAATTCAAGACCACCTAGCAGTTTTTGTAAAGCAGCAGAGAGGAGTTATGGAGCCCACTATATATCTTCTTCAAAGAGAATGAGGCCAGTGTTGTTTAATAAGACGCACCGCGGCCTCTTTGCTCATGTACGCTCAGCTTTCCGAGGACTGAAAACTATACAGTGTTTAAATATACACTACGTTTGCTGCTCTGCAGTCTGGTTTTTAAAGGAGCTTCTTCCATTAACAAACTAAATCTTTTACGCATAGTGAATTTTTACTGAGCGTATGAAGGAAGCTTGGCTGCAGCTGATGTCATGAACTATCGGTGACCCAGCAGGGCACACACTGAGATTCTTTTGGGAGTAGCTGCTGTGTCCTCATCAGTTATTTCATCGTTCAGGAAGCTCTTACTCAGAAGAATAATAATATATTGAGAGTTTAACAAATAATTGGAAAATGTTTTCATGATTAATCATCCGAGTCATGAATCATTCGCTTTGTTAAAGCTTCCCAGCTGTGAGGACTGAATTCGGTACTCATAAAACCAAAAACTAATTTGAATTGGGCTAATCTGTCCCACGGGGTCACCCCCTGTGTGCACCTCTGCTGTTTCTATATCACTCCAGAGGTCCTGTTCAGTCTCGTTGATCTTGAGGCTCTGTGTTGCTCACCTGATCTCCTCTACATCCATTAAACTTGCATTTAATGGCTGTAATGGAAATGTGTGGAAGTCAATGAGAGGCACTTCATGTGAATAGCATTGGTTTGATTGTTTTACTTCTGCTTATATAGAATCTTCTCCACCAGATGCCAAAGGGTGTTAAAGCAGAGCTAAACAAGTCCTGTGACTTATGGGGAGAGGGTTAATGGCGTCAATCTTCCTCATGCACTGCAGACTCTTCCACGAACATCTTGTGGACTGCAGTTTGATCACCAGCGATGATCCTGGGCATGAAAGTAGAGTTGTTGTTGTTTGCTGTCTGCACAACATTTGAGAACTTGGATGAAATCCAAAATGTACAACTTTTCAAACAGGAGTGACTTCAGAAAGGTAGCAGAACCTGAAAAGGTCTCCAGGTGAACAAGGTGACTTTGAAGGGAAAATGGTCAAAGTGGCGTTCAGATATTGTTTAAGGAGTAGTCTCCCCCAAATTTCATGATGGCACTACATATCTGAAGTTTCTAAATCCTGCTTGGTTTGGCAGATTTTTACACTGGATGGCCTTCCTCAAGCAACAATAAGGGGTTTATGTCTCCTCTCAAAATCAATCTGGGCATATTTTGCTTGTTAGACAAATGTGTAAACCACTGCACCATGGGATTTTAAATGACGTACCAAAAAAAGCTGTGAAAACAGTCCAAAATCCTCAGATATTCAGTGCTGCAGAGTAAGATGAGAATAAGCCTCAAATTGGCACATTTGAAAAGCTCGTGTGTTTGAAGGGTTTGCTTATTACATGTTTGGTAAATCAATACTTGGAATACTTGCATTCTACTCATTTCGTTGGGTTTCCCATAGATATGGTTTCAGTACTTTGCCTCTGATTATTTCTACACATGCATTTGTACACTTCCAGAACCAATCAGCGAGTCTGCTGATGTAATCCTGCCCACGTATCGAGCGACACACCCATCACTGATTGCGCAGTGGTTGTGTAGTTGGCTTGACGCTAACTTTAATGTTGTCCTTATAGTTGATGTCCCCAATGTTTTCTAAATTTCAGTGACATTCCTCGACCAGCCCATTGCTACTAGTCAGTCTTTGTGGGTAGTTTTTTTTTTTTTAAAGTTCAAGTGTAGCTATGGGATATCCAGGTCAAATGCAGGTTTTTATTTATGTATTTATTTGTTTTTAAACTTAAAACAACATCAGATGATAGCTGATGGTTTCAGGAATGTTTTGGCAAATGTAATCCCTCTTTTATGCTCTACACTGACCATTTACCAAAGCCTGCTCAAGTGTGGTTAGCCAGTAGAATTGGAGTAGAAGCAGAAACCAGAAAGCTTTTTTTCATTTTTAATAGAAATTTATATACAAACTGGCACATGTGTGACTAGGAATTGAGTAGAATTCAGGCAGCAATCAGCTGATACCAATTTCTCAGTATGTCTGTCTGGATCGAGCGCATTCCTCCCTCAATCAGCCCCAGATGTACGGCTTGAGCAGCCTCCTACACTGAAGCCAGTGTTTTGCCAACAGCATTGTGACATCTCTCTTCTGTTTCAAATGGGGCTGAAGCAGCAAACAGTCGCTGTGTTACAAGGGAGTCACTGAAGTTATCCTGCCACCACCTGTCAAAGTTATAGTTCACATTATGTTCTATTATTTTTATTTATTTTTTTCTCTTTAGGTTTGGCTGGAACCCACAAAACCCATTTCAAAACAAGTCAGAAGTAAGTGAGGCTGATTCTTAGCTCTGAATCCACCTAATAAAGTGTTTTGGGCATTGATAATCTGCTTGTGCGTTTACAGGACCAGCAAATACGCTTTTTAGACTGTCAGTGAAATTCTTTCCCCCCGATCCGGGTCAGCTGCAGGAGGAGTACACCCGGTCAGTGACTGTAATTTCCTTTTGAATATCACTTTTATCTCTACCTGTATGAGGAGCTGGAGGAACATGGTTTCTGTTTTTCTTCCCCCTTTTTCTTTTTTTTTTTAAATAGAAGCTCTGTTATGCTTTGTCTTCTTTAAAATTACTTTTTCTGCAGTTAAAAACTTTGTGATCGTTGTTTTTCCAAGAGTTATTTGTTTAAATGGCACTTAAGGTTCCTAAAGATGCTTAATCCATGATGAGCTTAGTTTGTGCTTATTTACTTCTCATGAACATAAATAGATGGACACTTAGCTTATGACTGTGTGTGTGTGTGTGTGTGTGTGTGTGTGTGTGTGTGTGTGTGTGCACATGCTTTTTTCCCCCCTCTCCTTTAGGTATTTATTCTCCCTGCAAATGAAAAGGGATCTGATGGAGGGCAGGTTGATCTGCACAGAAAATACTGGTGCCCTGCTGGCCTCTCACCTTGTCCAATGTAAGTTCTTTCTGTTTTTGTTAAAGCCGACAGTGTTATCAGACTAAATTAAATTATGCAGTAGTAAGAGCACTTGTAAAATCTCTAGTAACTGGTTTGCTCGATTTGTTTCAGAACATAATCCTGTTCACAGAAACCACAGATCTTAAAAGGTTCTTTTCAGTATTTTCTTATACTCTGTAAAAAAAAAAATCCCAGGGTTCAGTGTGTTATACCTCCTCTTAAAGGTTTTTAAAAATGGTATTAAGAGACCAGATGAGAAAGCGCAAATGTCTAGATTCAAAAAGCAATTCTTATGGTAATTTGCAGCAAATTGTGTAGGGAATCATTTGTGAGCTATAATCTAAAGTAATAGCAAATCTACAGGTCAGAAAAGAATAGAAACAATCTGTTAAAACCTGAAATGAGCGTAGTCTCGCTTCGTTTTCTCTCCATAAATCACAGCGGAGATCGGCGACTACGATGACACAGCAGACAGGGAATACCTGAGGATAAACAAGCTGTTACCTTACCAAGAGAAAGTACAAGAACGGATCATGGAGCTCCATCGCAGGCACCTGTAAGTTTTGTCTAAGTGAAATCTTTCTCCCTCTTTTCCAAATTGCTCTAACCGTCTGACTCCTGTAGTTCGGTTTATGGCTGCTTTCCTTTCTCGCATTCCTCGCGCACTCAGAATACTTGAATCTGACCTGTAAACATAAACAGGGATGCGAGCCGTGTTCCTGATGTCATTACCAAAATTAAAGTCAGCCAGACTTTCAGCTTCTTCAGACGGTCATGTAGCGACTTTCACGGTAGACCAGCCGCCTGCAGATTGTTCTGATGCAGCTGCTGACTGTGCACTTCTGAGAATAAATGCAGTTCATTATTTTCTCCAGATGACCACATGTTGAGGCGATTTGAAACAAGTTAACTGTGACATCGAAGTCGCTTCCAGGCATTGCCATCATATTGTGGGTTTGTTAGATTGGCCTGCAGTGAGGATGCAGGGGAAATGCAAACGATCACTGTGATACCATGATTGGTATGGATGATAAGAAGCTGAATTTTCATACTGGTAGATGAAAAATAGCACGGGTTTATTTCACTGGCAGATGAGATGCAAGCTTCAAATTAAACAAATGATTTTAGCTTTTCCTCTTAAAAGTGCACACGCACAGCACGTACTGTAGTACTGGCTCATTTATTTAGACCTTTTCTTCTTGTGGAGCTTTGCATGAGTCACAGCAAAAAGGTTTTGTTTCTTTTATCTTGTACTGGGTTACCCTACAGTCGATCGTCTATCTGAAACGAACCATTTTAGCTCCTTTCCCCCTGCTTCAACCCAGCAGTCGGTGATCATAGCTCACCGCTGGCGACACATGTTGTCGTTATCAGCGTGTGCGTGTTCTAATATTGAAACATGCTGAGAAGTATGCTTTGTGCAAGCCTGTTATCGCACAATTTTTCCAGCAGATGGACTCTGGCTGTGTTTTTATAATGCGCTCTGTGCTGTCTGCAGCACATGTTGCAGAATCCGCATCAAGGCTGTGTGACTGTTTGTGAAACGCATTTTTGCAAAGTAAACAAAACCAAAGCAGTGAGCCCCAAAAGTCCAGATGCATCTTGTATGGAATGTACCATTGGCCTATATAAGACATGGGATTCATAGCCTTGTTGGTTTGACAGGCAGGGGTTATACTCAGCTGCAAACAGACAGCTGCAGTCACCACAGGCAAGCAGTCATTATGTTGTATTGTCTCTTTCCAAGTCTGCCTAAAGACGGAGCGTGCAGACGGAGCCTTGCGCTCTCTGCTTGATGACTACATTTACGTCACTCAGATCGAAGTGGTCCCTCGCTGATGTGGAAACTGTAACACCCGCATCAGCCTGTTAAGTGTTGCTTCTTTCAGACATCTGAGTTTCTGCATTACTGTGTCTCCCTGGTTTTATTCAGACATGCATAAACCATTCTGAAAAGAGTCACTGTGAGTGTTCAGCATTTGACTAAACACTCCAGCATGTTGAGTATAAAGTTTCTTGGTTATTTTGTCCCGTTCTCTAAATGGGTTCCAGCTATTTGGGCATAAAAATGTGTTTAAATGTCACTTCCTAAGCTTTACATAAAACCATCCCATGTGATTACTCATGTTTGGCTGTCTGTAGCCATTCTTCCACTGCACTGTAGCCCTGCACTTTTCTACAAAACATCTGGTAGAGGAGCATGTTTGAGGCTTCACTGCTACGTTTGGGAATCATGTTGTCCCTGCTGCATGCGTTACCCAGACAGCCCCACAGAGTATTTCCAGCAGTGCAAACTCCTCTCAAGCATGCCAGTTCCTGCTGTGTGCCACTAGTAAATGTGGGGAGGAGAAAAAAGAAACACATATTCACCCGAAATAGCTTAAAATTCATGTGTGAAAACAATTTGTTAGTGTGACCGCCCTCAACCAGCCTTGTACGACTATAAAGAAATAAGGCCCTTATGTAGGAAGATGCTGGAGACTTATTCAACATGTTTATTTGTTCAGGTGTTTGTTTCTGGATGAGCTCGAATAAATAGTAATTTCCTGAAAACTGATCTTGAAACTTTAGCACCCAGGCGCAGTGCACTTTTTTTCTTTTTCTTTTAATGATGTTTAACACGGTTTACTGTAATGAGGTCAATGAAGTGTGACTATTGAGTGTTCTTGCTAAACAAACCACAGTGAGGGTTTTTCCCAGTTTTCAGCGTGTTACAAAACCTCTCACTCCACTTTTCCCATCATTGGCTCCCATGCTAAAGCAGTGCTATCCTGTGGCCAATGGGGACTCTTTTCAACCCAGTGTGTTAGGCAGCTCTAAAGACTTTTGCTAATCTTCCCTTGGTTGCCAGCGTGGAAGCACAAGCAACGAGCTCCCTGGCCTAATCCTTTGCTCTGGCCGGTCTATTAGCCATAAGGCCAGTAGGGCAGGGGAGGGCCCTAAGGAGATTTAACTGCTTAACAGATGAACAAAATTAGAAGACTGTGATGATTGGATGGATATGTCTTTCTAACATGCTTTTTGGTTGTAATCACACCATTTTTAGATAACTAAAATCCTCGAAATTATAAGGGATTTAAGGTCGCGCTGCTCGCTCTAAAGTTCATGCTGTCGTGCTCAGTTTCAATTTTATGTGGTAACTTTATTTTTTATTCTTTAACTGTACGTATTTATAGTGTAGTGTTAAACCGAACACTTTGAATGCTGTATGATTATTGCCCAACTTGATGAGAAATAATTCAATAAATTAATGGGGTAGACAGTTAATTTGATTAAGGGAAGATGTGAATCACAAGACCGTAAGGTGACATGTTGGTGTGTTTATACAAGTGATCTAGAGCAACTCAAAGCTGCTAAATTACAAACACTACATGAGATACTACAAAATGATTTATTTTTTTTAATCATTTCACTACACGGATGGGAAGATTTTTAAAAAGCAGCGTTTTAAGCCCTCTGGCACTAGGCTTTTTATTTTAAACACCCAAGTTTAATCGGTAACAGCCAGAAAGCTAAAAATGGTGTTCCCAAGGACTGAAACTACGTGGGAACACTGTTAACACAAAACGACTTCACATTCATATCAGTAAATTTGACATTTACAGTATAACTTCCGCCTGATCAAAATTGTACATTTGGATTGAATGACAGCGTCACGGCTGAGTCGGTGACTGTGATTCTATTGACAATGCGCTGAAATTATTATTATTATTTTTTTTTTTTTTAGCTCATCTCCCAATTTTGTTGCAACAAATGCGATTGAGCTGCTTGGCTGTAATCTGTAGTGTAAGCACTGACTGTGATTAACAGAGGCATTGTCTTTGTGCTAAACAAGCCATAATGGGGTGTAATTGGCATCTAGCTTGTTCAGTGCTAATGCAATTATTTGGGAGGTCTCAGTTCCTTCACTGAAACACAGTAATTTTTATTTACTGAATTTGGCAGGAAACAAATCTGTGACGGGCCCTACTCTACATTAGGCCCATCATAGTATCTTTCTCTTGTTTGTTAAATCTGCTGTGTATAAAGCCAGCACGTTACACAGAACGTAGAGCCAAAAAAAGGGTTTGTTTATGTGCACATAAATCTGAACCTGTCAGGAACCCTTCCACCTGTGCACTGTAAGAACAGCACGTAGAGGACCTGCTGTTACAGTGAGTATTAATAACTTCTGTTATGTTGTTGATACCAGGGGGCAGACTCCTGCTGAATCAGACTTCCAGATCCTAGAGATCGCCCGTAAACTGGAAATGTACGGCGTCCGCTTCCACCCAGCAGCTGATCGCGAAGGCACCAAGATCAACCTCTCTGTCGCTCACATGGGCCTGCAGGTTTTTCAGGTGACTGCTGCTCTAAATCCAAATGTCTTCCTTGTGCATATATCCTAACAGTGTTACTGATGATTGTGTCTGTCTTTTATTCCACCTGTATTTCTCTCTCAGGGCCACACAAAAATAAATACCTTCAATTGGTCCAAGATTCGCAAACTGAGCTTCAAAAGAAAACGTTTCCTGATCAAGCTTCACCCAGAAGTCCATGTAAGTGTTTTCAGTGTCCTTCAATCTTAGATTTCATATACACTGAGACTGAGACCAGATGGCTGTATGCATTCTGCTTTTTATTAATCTTTGTTTTAGGGCCCCCATCAGGACACTCTTGAATTTTTGATGGGCAGTCGAGACCAGTGCAAAGTCTTCTGGAAGATCTGCGTTGAGTACCACTCATTCTTCCGACTGTTTGACCACCCACAGCCCAAATCCAAAGCTGTCCTTTTCACTAGAGGCTCCTCTTTCAGATACAGGTATTGACTAAAGACATAAAAATAATGCCATGTGTCACTGTTACTGGTTTAGTACATTGAAGTGGTTTAATTAAAACTCTTTCTGCCAGCGGAAGGACCCAGAAGCAGCTTGTGGAATATGTCAGGGAAAATGGAGCAAAGCGGACCCCTTACCAGAGGTATGTGTGTGTGTTTGAGTTTAGACACACAATTTATCACAAAGAGAAGCCGTTTCTTTCTAATTCTTCTTAAGCATCCACTGGAAGAGAAATCTGCATAAAATCATAACGGTAATTGTTACAAGATGACATGGAGATCTTATTTTCTTTCAGAAGGAACAGTAAAGTAAGAATGTCAGCTCGATCCCTCGCAACCGATGTGCCAAAACAGGTAAATACTGCAACATGTGGTGATAATACAGCCATAGATTTGGTTAATGGATAAGCTAACACGGATCTTTTTCTCCCTTTATCTCTTTCTGCTGTCCTCTCTCTGGTTTTGTTTTTTTTTTTGTTTTTTGTGTCTCTCTTCTGTGTTGCTTTGTTTTTTTTCAGAGCTTTTCATTCAATGACAGTCTCAGGTTCCCGGGCTCGTCTTCCTCCGCAGCCGTGACTTTCCAGTCAATGCACATCCCTAGCGTTTTCCCGCTAACAGAACGCCAACCTCAGCCCCAGCCTTTGACCGCACTGAGTCAGTCTCCAGCACCTTCTCAGCAGCAGCAGCTTCAGTCCCCTCTGCAAGCCACCAGACCCCCCAGCCCTCCGAAGGAAGAGCCCATCAAGCCTACTTCCCCGTCACCCTACGCTTTTCAAGGTGCCCCCAGCAATCAGGCAGCAGGACACTGCAGCCCCTTGTTTGTGTGTTCAGAGAGTGGCACTGCTCAGTCACAGCCCTCCAAAAATGGCAATGAGGATAATGAGCGTGGGGCCAAGTGGGGTGGAGGGAAGAGGACGGGGTTTTTTACACCTGAGGCTTTTGAGGCAGAGCTTTTGCGTACTAAACAGAACCCCATGTTCTCATTGTCCAGCTCACCACTGCAGGTTACTGAGGAGTTCATTGATGACGATCCCACTGAGATTTCCTTCTATGCCGGGGGTGTTGAGGCCTACTCTTATGGGCTGGAGGATAAAGTAGATAACTTTGATTTAATGGAGGAACTAGAGCTTAGCAAAAACCGGCTCTTTAGTGTGGGAATTGAAGATCTGAATGGGAACCCCAATCCCTTCCCTGACAGTATTGTAGGTCACTCTGAGACTAGTTCTTTGGTTAACAACCGCTCAGAGTGCAGCTCCTTGGATAACCTGGGGCTCAGCTCTGCAGGGGAGTCCATGTCAGCGGGCTACGGAGGCGCTGACACCTCCTCGCTTCGCCTGCCTGGGTCTGACATCCAGTCGGAGGCCAGCTCCATGGTCAACTTCCCAGCGTACTCTGTGCGCTCGGAGAGCAGCTCCGCGGTGCAGTTCAGTGACCTGGTGGAGCAGCTGGAGCAGCTCAGCTACCCGCCCACTGCCACAGAGGGTTCAGGGAATGGTAGCTCAGATTCAGACTCCGACTGGGGCTCTGACAGCGTCCTTCCCCCTGAGCAGAACCTATTTTATAGCAATCCTTTGACGGGAAACAGTGGAATCGAGGGGTTCCTCCTGCAGTGTCACAATCTGCAGGCTCTGACACTAGCAGACCCCTCTGGATCCCCACATGTTAAAATGTAAAGCACTTGAAGACAGTCTAGGGCTGTCCAAATGTAGAGATGACATTATATTACCTGAATTATGCTTCAGCGGGAAATCTGTGTGGTAACCGGAAACTCCTCTTAACCCTACACCATAACCTTCCACATCAGTCTCTGCGGGCTGCATTTCTCAAGAGGTGCACGTCTGGTTATGTGAAAGGTTAAGAGGAGTTTTTGGCTACATGGCAGATTTCCTACTGAAGCATAATTCGGCACATTTCACCATTGAACCAGCACTTAAAAGATGTTTGTAGTTGTTGAAAAAAATGGGTTCTTCTTCATCATCATCGCCATCACCTGAACTTTGAGGCTTCTCAGTGAAGACACCACATCATTTCACTTTGACCTTCCCCATACACAACTTTAGTTGCAGGCAGTGCTATAATCTTAGCTTTTATTTCCTGCCTTGTCTGGTTGAGGAGGTTCTTTTATTTTTAACATCATTTCTATCTTCTCATGGAATTTGGCTCTTATTTTTACGAGAGCCTCGAATGCCATCTCTTTTACAGTTGTCTTCTCTGTAACATTTAGCCTTTTAAGAGAAAATATTGAAATGCATTTTGGAAAAAAGCATTTATTTTGGAAGCTTTATCTTTTTAAGACACAACATGACTCCTGTTAAAACGCTAATGTACGCATTAGCATAGGACAAGTTATCCAAATTACCTTCCACTTGAATAGTGAGTGTTTAATGGAAAAGTTATTCTTCTGTGTGTAAAGTTGATCACTTGAGATGATGGTTTCAGATAATTTAAGCTTGTAAGTAATGCAGAATTTTTAATAATTTTCTACTTTTTAAAAAGAAAATTCTGTCCTGACCTACAGGTTGGAATAAAAATGAGCTAAATGTACTTAAAGTACTTAACAAGCATTTAACTTCTTAACTACTTGTTTGTTTTTAAAAATAATATCTGGCACTTACTGGGCAGTGTAGAGTTTTCTGGTAGATGGTAATCTGTGTCTAATCTCAGGGTTGAAAAATGAAACCAATATTAGTCCCTGTTCAAATGAATATTAAAGCCCCCCTTTTTAAAAAAAAAAAAAAAACAAAAAAAAAAAACACAGGGCATGCCATTAAGTCTTTTTTTTTTTTTTTTTTTCCCTGCCCCACTTGTACCTTGCTGCCACCTGCTGGCGAAAGTCAGCATTGTTCACATCCCAAAATCCCCAGCTGTGGTAGTTTTCTTTTGTTTTGATAGGTTTAGAATGTCTATATAATTATATTTTTAGAAAGCCAACACCAGCTAACATTTTAACTCAGCTCAACATGAAAAAAAAAAGAATGTAAACGGTGTACTGATGAGCCATTAAGTGCGCCGTTAGCACCACTTTCTACAGAATGAATGTATCACCTGTTTGTATGTAAGGCTTTAGTGTTTTAAACTTCTTGATTAACAAATGAAAGCAGAGCAATGAAGCACCTTTTCAAACATTTGATCAGACCTAAAAACTTACAGGAAATCCTTTTGATAACTTTTTTAGGAAACAGGGTTGTTTTTGGTTTTTTTTGCACATTTCTAAGTAATTTTATAGGAAAAATCCAGGCATGTCGGGTTATTAACACATCAGTGTGGACAGAATATTTCCCTGTAATGTTTGCTCGACTGAGATATATCTGGTGTAAGGATTTGTAAGGGCTGATTCTACATTTAACCCAACTAAGATGACGATGATACAAGCTTTGATTTTCATCTCTTTAATGTGCCCGAACTCAATTCTACTTGATTTTTCTGTACATTTTACAGAATCTCCTTTGTTGTGTGCAGCACTTGCACCTCAATGCAGTTTTTTTTTGTCTTTATTTTTTTGTAATCAGTAGACATCAGATGGGTAAATCTCATCTGTCCTCATTGTCATTTTGAAGGATGGGCAAAACACACCCAAAGTGTTTCTGCAGACTCTGCAGTCACGGGTGTGGACGGGTGTTTCTGTGTCACCATGGAGTAATCGTATTTTGCTTCAGAGTTTTCTGATCTGGAGGATTTGTCTTGATGGCTCTTTATTTTTATTTTTTTCTACCATGTGATTCTTCCCACTTAACTAAAGTTTTCATTAACGACTAGCTGACAATTATAACCAGCTAACCTGCACTTAGACACAAAGTAATCACACCTTAATCCTGAACATGTATATTTTTACTAATCATAAACAGCCTGTACTTAATGTTTTGTATGTTTTTACTTTAAAGAATAAAGTAATCACTTTTGGGTACCATGAATGTCAGACTTAAAATTCTTTAAAGTTGCAGATTAAACTCAAAGGAGTAGTAATGGTGGAACACAAACCCTTTTGGTGTTGGATATTAGCTTAATGGTCAAGAACGTGGAGGATGAAGTTTACGTATGTTGCATATAATATATCTGCTGCTGTATCCTGACGGTGTTTTAGTTGCAGGAACAACTACAAATCGGTTTTTTATTGCGCACAAATCTGTCATTCAGCCAAAATGTTTGCATTGACTCATTAATATCCTACACTGACACCACTCCCTGGTGTGTTCAGAGTGTATCGCATGACACTCCAGGGATCCTGCTAACGTTATTAGAGGAAGAATTCGATATACAGCAGTTTCCCGTCATATTTGAGGCAACAGACGCACATGCTGTTGGGGGTTGGGTCGGACTTGTACACAAGATTCCTCAACCTAATTCCAGCTGTGTGTGTGTGTGCTCGCGCTCTCTGTTTAGACGGGCCTTGTGCCAAGTCATTCCACAGCAAACCCCCCCCATCCTCCCGCTGTGGAGCCCGACGTCCGCTCCCTCTCCTCCCCTCGTGTCAGTCCCTGTGGTGGGGGCACTTCAAATAAACTATAAACAACTGTTTGCCCTCCAGACAGGCCGCATTCCTGATAACTCTTTGCATGAGCAATTATTTCCGGGTCGAGTAGTGAGTCGTGGAGCGGTCTTTTTTTTTTTTTTTTTTTTTCCTTTCTTTCTTTCTCCTCCCAGCCTCCCCCCCCCCCCCCCCCCCCCCCTTCCCTCTCTAATAGAAGTGGAAGAACAGCTGTGGTGACCCATGACTCTGTTAAGATAATGACCTGGCGTTTCATCTGCTTGTTTTGTCTCCTGATTTTCTGTGCAGAACAAAAGCAGCAGAGCCGGTTCTCTGCCGTGAATCGAGCCTGTGTAGCTTACTGTTTGTCTTCCTCGTAGAGGGCGTTTGAAACCAGGGCGGGGGGGGGGGGAATGTGGGAACTATTACTTGCCTTTGTTGCCTTCCCTTTATTTGTGGCTTGTGTGTGATGAACTTGGATTTGTTAGAATCTGTGGCTTTGTTTTTTCTTTAATAGGAAATGAGATAATTTAGGGGTGGAAAAAATGGTTTGGATGAAGATCAATTTTAATAGTTGCGTACGGTTTCTGAAGGAGGTCAACTACACGCAGAGGTCTTGGTTGTCTTAAGCTCTGCCCTGAAAAGCTCATGTTTAATCTGTATAATTAGTTTTTTAACCCGTCTTTGTTTTTATCCTTTTACTGAAATCTGACACAATATAAGGTGATATAAAGATAAGCATTTTATAATTTAAATTTTCCCTCTTCCACAGATTCAGTGGTGGACAGCCCTCAGCTCTCCCCCGTCGCCTCTAAAGGTCCCCTCTGCCTGTCGCCCTCCTTCCAGATGTCGAACCTCAGCCTGCCGGGCCAGACCCCGTCGCCCCTGCAAAGCCCCATCCTGAGCGAGGTGGGCAGCAATGCCAGGCTAGAGGAGGAGGAGGAAGGCAGGAGGAAGGTACACCTCTTACATGCCAATCCTTCCAACAACCTGCCTCACAACCCTAAAGCACAGAGTACACACTCACTCACTCACTCAGTCCCTCTAATTAACAATGGGATGGGAGGTTTTTTTGGGGGGGTGTTCTGTTTGTTTTGTTTGTTTTTTCAGTGGAGGGAAAGTTAGTTTTGCTTAAAAGTTTTGAGTTTTCTTTTTGACAGCACGAGTGTTAACTGATGTCTCTCACCGCAGCGATATCCCACCGATAAGGCCTATTTCATTGCCAAAGAGATTCTGACCACAGAGCGAACATACCTGAAGGACCTCGAGGTCATCACTGTGGTAAGTTTTTCTTTTGAAACTTTAAGGACATTTGGACAAAATCAATAAAAAATACATAAACAAAAGCTGTAGGAGCAAAAATGGGTAATCAATCTGAAATTGTGCAGTTCTGCTGTGTCATGCATGTATGAACTTCTATTAACATGATATCATTTTGCATAATACATGCACATGCAGTGTTTCCATGTGTAAAATTGAGTCTAACTCAGTGTGTTGCATATTGATGATGATAATTGTTTTGGATGTTTTTCTTGGGGTTTTTATATTACTGGGTAATTCAACCTTCAGTCCTTAAGATGCGAAACTGGCATCAAACCCTATAATTTATATTTTCTGAAGTCCAATAAAGAAATAAAAGGCCTTCTATTTTAAATGCCATACCATTGTTTGTAGAATAGTTTTGGCTAATCTTACGAACACACTCTTTCCCATTTCTCCTTAATGTATAGTGAGTCAGCGTCAGGTGCTTTCATAGGTTGAATGTCAAGTTTTGGAATAAAATCCTCATGCTTTTAATTCTGTACCAATATATGACGAGAGAGAGAGAGAGACGGACACTGGCATCAGAATGAAATCTCAGAAAGCCAGATGTGTTGTAACACTGCTCCCCTTAAAGGCATTTATGCTTGTAGTCGACATGTACTTTTTCTAGCATAGTGTGAATTAGCATGGCCTTTGTTCAGGGCTCTGGTGGCGTGAGCAGTGCTTTGGATTGATGGTTAATGAAGCTGTGATGAAACTTTGCACATGCAAACTTAGCAAATTTTACTAAACTTGAATTTTTTGCAATCAGGTTTCACTGGGGATTCAACACATGCAGTGTATTTTCATGGTTACTGAGACATAAAGTTTATCCTCCTTCAGAATTGCTGCCTAAATAACTACATAGAGACGAGATTTGCTTTTGGGAAGGACGCTGTGAAGAAGAGTTGGGACACTTTTCTTCAGCATCAGCAAGCGTTAAACCAGACTTGCCGTTTTCATTCACACCCATGTACTAACGGGACTTTTGCGTTTGGCTATTCCCAGTGGTTCCGTAGTGCTGTGATCAAAGAAAACGCCATGCCCGAAGGCCTGATGACCCTCCTGTTCTCCAACATCGACCCCATCTACGAGTTCCACCGAGGTTTCCTGAAGGAATTGGACCAGAGACTGGCTCTCTGGTAGGTGCTTCTGGTTGTGGGTGTTCAATGTACCTTGGAAGTTGGATTTTGTAACTGGGGAGTGACGTCATTGCAATTTAAAAAGTTCTGTGTTTGAGAGTGAGAGAAACACCATTTCATCAGGCAGGAGCTTCACTAATAAGAAACTCCGTACATGTTTTTGTTTGTTTTTTCCTAAGGGAGGGGCGTTCAAATGCTCATGTCAAAGGAGACTACCAGAGGATTGGCGACGTGATGCTGAAGAACATGTGTGCCCTTAAGGTAGGACAACTTCAGTTAGTTTAACATGTTTATTTATTCTTTCACAATTGGCTGACAAACAGAGTGACCAGAGTCTCGTTTGGTCTCCAGGAATTCACCAGTTATCTACAGAAACACGATGAAGTGTTAACAGAGCTGGAGAAGGCCTCCAAGAGGCTGAAGAAGCTGGAGACAGTCTACAAAGAGTTTGAATTGCAGAAGGTCTGCTACCTGCCCCTCAACACATTCCTGCTCAAGCCCATCCAGCGACTCATGCACTACAAGCTAATCCTGGAGAGACTGTGCAAGCATTATTCCCCTGCCCACCGCGATTATGACGACTGCAAGGGTGAGTTTTCTAAAGCTTCTTTTACGTCATGACGGTGATGATAATACCCCACCATCTCACAGCATCAGTCCTTTGTAACATTCGAATGCATCAACTAGTAGTAAGCAAGGGAACTGCAAATGGTAGCATGCAGCAAGAGCACATTGTCCCTCTGGTGAAGACCGCTTACTTTCACCCAATCAAGTATTCACAAGTTTATTCACTGCATATGCATTATATAATATGTAGTACATTTGTATAATATGAATTATGAAAATGTACAGTTTATAAGGTGGGGAAAGCTGCAGTCAGCTGACACTAAAGACGCTTGGATGAGTGACAAACGTTTCTCCCACTGAAAACGCTACGACTACCGCTATTAATCTGGAAATGCTTCAGTATATTTACTATCTTTGAGTGTTATCACAAGCAGGTTTGTAGTGAAATAGTCTAGTTTTATTCATTCTTTGAGACAAGATTAATACATCATATATTAATGTGTAAGAGAAATATTAAAACTTTCAAAGGAAACGGTATTCATGTGGAAAATCATTTCCACTTTACTTGGTCGTCACTGTAGCAGGAATGTGATAAGTCTGCCATGTATCATCTTCTGGTTATTCATTTGTCTTCCCATACAGAGGCTCTGAAGGAAGTGGCGGAGATAGCCACTCAGCTTCAAAGCAGTCTTATCCGGCTGGAGAATTTCCAGAAGCTCACAGAGCTGCAGAGAGACCTGATCGGCATCGAGAACTTGACTGCACCAGGCAGGGTGGGTGCAGTGGCACAGAGCGAAGTGCAGGAAATGAGTGCATACAATCTAACAAGGTTGTCTTTTTTTATTTTTTATTTTTTTTACAGGAGTTCATTCGAGAGGGGTGCTTGTACAAGCTCACCAAAAAGGGGCTACAGCAGAGGATGTTTTTCCTGGTTAGTTAAAAACAAAATCTACTTCCACTTAACGTCTAAAGCTTCTAATCATTGTTAGCACTTTTTAATCTTTGCCTTCATGTCTTTTCAGTTCTCTGACATGCTCCTTTACACAAGCAAAGGTGTTACAGCAACCAATCAGTTCAAAGTCCATGGACAGCTGCCCCTTCATGGCATGATAGTGAGTCTGCAGTCTCTTCTCTTAACCTCTGCCATCCTGTTTTAACCATTAAAGCTCCCAATAAGACTCTGTAGTTAGGTTTACACAAAAGCTAACATCTCATAATCAGGTACTCCAATTCTTCTGACACACAAAGTGTTGAGAAGGGAGGGTGAGGGTCTCCTAACTTTACATGTCTCTGCTTTGCTTCTGGCTGCAGCTCATAGTGTTGGATGCACCGGTAAGTCCTCTGAGCTCTGCCAGCTTGGATGCCCAAACCGACCCTTCTTTCCTCCCATGCCCATGTAGAAAAAGCAAAAAGCTCATCTCAAGACAATAGACTCCATATAAAAAGAAATGGAAATAGCCTCAGCTTTTGAAACATGAAGCAAATGTTTAAAGCCTAAACTTGCATTCTTTCTAATGGCCAGCAGGGGGCAGTGATTCTGATTCCAAAAAGAAGTAATGCTGCATAGAAATCTGAGAAAATGAGCCTGCTTCTCACTTATGACAGCATTACACACTCCTGTGTACCTAATACACATGTTTACTAAATTATCAGCTATTTTACTTGAACTGAGACTTGAAGAATAATTCAGTGTGACGACTTTGTGATGGAGAAGTTTCTGCTGGTTTCTCAGTCAGATCCACCCCTCCATCATCTGTACAGGTTCAAAACACTGAGGTGGTGACTGCCAAAATGATCACAAATCAATGGGTGATGTCTTAATGGCTACATCCATTTTTTTTTTTTTTTAATTAAATATACAGTGTTTACTCAAGACACACAGACATGTCGGCCTCTGCCTGTCATAACTACTCATAATTCTATACAAATAAATACAAGGGTGAACTATCAGCAGGGCACGGTGATGTGTGTTTTGACTTACACATGGATATCATTAGGATATGAAAGATAAGATGACCACACCACAGTTTACCTCCAGACACATAGATGCTTCAGTAGAGGCTCTTTCCCAGGTCTCGCTGTGACTCCAGACGTTTTACATTTGTTCTCCCTTTCTGCTCCTGATCTGAAACCATTCATGGTGAAGAACATTATTTGGATTTCACCCGTTTCCTCCATCTAGCTTGCATTTTTGCTTTCTTTTAATAGTTTCCTTTTTCTGCTTATAGGTAGAAGAAAGTGAAAATGAATGGTCGGTGCCTCACTGCTTCACCATTTACTCTGCTCAGAGGACCATTGTGGTGGCTGCCAGGTAAGACTAGGAAGGGGAGAAGTTGGAGTAGTGGCATGTGACTGTGCATGCAGTGAACAGCACATTTGTGTGTATCATGTACTTCCAGTCCCATGTAATTATTACCATCACAAATAAACATCAAATAAATGCAAGTAAATCTAATGCAGATCCAAACAGGTGTTCTAAGTGAACCTTCAGCAAACACCAGGTGCCTGAATCCAGTCAAATACTGCTCCTTTTATTGGCACGAGTGATAAATATGTGTGTTCACTGTAATATAAACATCATTACCTGAGCCATCCACTGTAAACTTCCATCAGTATAAGAGTCATGTTTCTGGTTTGCCTTGACCTGCCCTTGTTAGTATAGTAGTCTGAATACTTGGTGGGTTTTTCCTCAAAGTAAAGTGGCTTATGTTGTTTTTGGCCTGTCAGACTTCATTGGCCACATCACCACATTCTTACATCTCTAAAGTTCTTATGGTCTTGATTTAAAATCTCTACAAATTCAGGCCAAAAGCACAGAAACGAAGAACCCTGTTATAATAAACTGGAAGTATCCCAATAATGTGTTACATCATCCTCAGTTCTCTCTAAAAAAGTGTCCGCAACGCCGTAATTTGTCTGTTTGTGATTTCAGCTCTAAAGTGGAGATGGGAAAGTGGATTGAGGATCTGAACTTGGCTATCGACATGGCCAAGAAGTCTCAAGAGAAATCCAGCATCTTTCTTGACGCTGGACTCAGCGATCGCTCCAACCGTAAGTTTTCTTTTAAACTCGATACCTACACAGCCTTGAGTGTAAATGTGTGTTTTTGTGGCTATTTTGAGTTTTTTCTCAGCTTAGTGAGCAGAAAATCCCGTTTGGACACAAACACCCCAAACGTACTGTTAATCCCTCCCCCTCCTCTCCTCTACACAACTTCCTGTCCTCCATCCTCCCCCCTTAGGGTCGTCCGACGAGGTTTCTCTGGAGCAGGAGTCTGAGGATGACATGAACTCCTCCCGCACTTCACTGGACAAGCAGACGCACCACCGTGCCAACACAACCATGCATGTGTGCTGGCATCGCAACACCAGTGTGTCTATGTCTGACCACAGCCTGGCTGTGGAGGTACTCCTCCCCTGCCCCAAATTACATGCAAACACTGCCATTTACATACACCAGCATGCACACGACACACACCAACAGCACGTACATCAAACCTCCCATCTTCATACCAGCATCAGTGGAGTGAGCGGAAATGGCTTTGCATTCTGTTTTCTTCTGAACCCTTTAACGCCTTTTTTAAATGCTCATTTTTTCCACCTTTTTCCATTTTAAGTTCTTTAAGGCTCTAACAGTCAATTTCTCCTTGATAGATCATCTTCTGTTCTTTATGTGCATGCAAGAACCTTCCTCTGACACTGGCTTTTCACCCCACAGACCTGAAGGATTTCCTAACATGCTCTTCTTTCCACTTCTCAGAGCTAACATGCTAACACTTTTTTCTGCACCCTCTTGTTCCTTTTTTCCCCGCCTCTCTCTCTCTCTCTCTTCAACCTCCTCCAGTCTTTGGTTCTCCGGCTATCTCACCAGAACTTCCTCCTCGCTATCTCCTCGGTCAGGGCCAAAGACCAAATACCATCACACATGTTTGCTGGTACCGAAACCAGAACCTCTCTCTCACTGATTACCTCCGCATGAACCAGGTACTCGATCCACTGACCCGAAAGAGAATACTGAGCTACACAGTGACCGTGTTCCCTCCCTAAAGTCATAAAGAGTTAGAATTGATGAAGAGTGATGTTGGAATTCCAAGAAATACAAACATCTTATTTGTCAATTTATTGCTAGAATTGCTACTTTGTGTCCCAGGAGATGCATTCAAAACAAATTAAAGTCTCCATTTCAGTTTGGATCTTCCTACCAAAACAAATAATGTTAAATAGAAGAATTATTAGAAGTAAAGCACGCAAAAATGAAGGCAACACGAGCATTTAGATAATGAAGAACGGAAAATGCATATATTTTAAATACCAGATTGAGAAGTTGGAAGCAGAGCGAAGGAGCCAGGCTGTGGAGCTTGAGACTCTTTATTCAAGGGTTGTGTTTGAGCCTCACATTGGGTAATGAAATTTTAAGCACTTTGGTCAGGAAAACTAGAAAAGTGTTTTAGCATTTTAAAAATGCCAGATATTTATTTCAGTCTCCAAGTGTCAGAAAGAAAAACAGCTCCACGGCTAATCTCCCTGTTGGGTAGACTCCTTAGTGTACTGAATAGAATTATATAAAAATTTAACAGAAGCATGAAAGCAAAAATGGTTTGTTTTTTAAGGTTTGGGTTTTGTAAATCAAAATCTGAATCAGAGTTTAAGCAAGAACTGATATGCTCATGCTTGTATCTCTCCTCGGTTGGACTAAGATGGTGGCGGTTTCAAATTTTTAGATGCAAATCAGAGCTGAGGGCTGTGTGTTGGCAAGCCAGAGTTTACTGTGCCAGGAAGGTCTCTCTTTACCTGGTTAAATCACCATGGTAATGGTGAACAAACTGAATAGTCTTCTTGGCAGCTAACGCAGAAGCACATTAGCAAAAACAGCCGAGTTACAACCACTTGTTGATGAAACGCAGGGTTAGTGAGGCCGTGTATCACATGGACGTGCATGAGCAAAACAAAACTACTGTTATAATTACTACAGATCAAACTCCACCTTCAGAGCGCCAGCATGCATTAACTCTTTCACCTTAGAATTAACACACAAACATGCATTATCTACAGATCACATGAATGAAACTTTAAACTCCAGCATTAAATCCATTTAATTTTAGCAATCATCAGTGTCTAACCTTGTTCCATTCTCCTCTTTCCTCTGTAGAACCAGCTCTCGGGTTACCTCCTGAGGAAGTTCAAGAACAGTAACGGTTGGCAGAAACTCTGGGTCGTTTTCACCAACTTCTGCTTGTTCTTCTATAAGACACATCAGGTCAGCCCTCATAGATCTGTGACAAAGATCGAGCCCACGTAAAAGCACGTCACTGAGGTGTCTGTCGATGTCTCGTTTGCAGGACGACTTCCCGCTGGCTAGCCTTCCACTGCTCGGCTACACGGTCAGCACGCCCGAGGAATCGGACAGCATTCACAAGGAGTACGTCTTCAAACTTCAGTTCAAGTCTCACGTATACTTTTTCAGAGCAGAGAGCGAGTACACCTTTGAAAGGTAAGTTGATTCAGGTCAGTTGATTCCTCCAACCGTGCAGTTCTTCATCCATCAGATTACAGTAGCATGTCTGCTCTTCACAGATGGATGGAGGTGATCAAAAGTGCAGCCAGCACTGCAGGCAGGATGAGCCTCCTCATACCTAAAGGAGGTCCCATGGAGATCAACGGAAACTGAAATGAGCGTCGTGTATCTGGAGGCTGGGCCTCTGGGGCATCAGAGACTTGTCGGTGTCATTTCTATGTGAAATAGACATTTAAACATTAACAAATGAAAGATACTGCCAGTTTCAAGTGTTAACATTTTTCTTCTTGATTCTAATGGTCTCTGCATTTTGCTTGATTAATGATGTAAATGGTAACATTTGTCCCACTATACAGGATATAATGAAAGGGAGAGGTGTACATTATGAGCTTTTTTTTTTTTCCTGCATATGTTGTGCTCTTGTTTCTTTGATCGCATAGACTGATGGGAGATGCTGTTTTTATGGGACCAACACAAAGGGCTTAAATTCAGGTTTTCTGAAGGACTGAAGCTTTACTGGGTACAGTACTGTACCGGGACTGACTGGGATACAGATGAAATACAGTATGTGGGGAATGAAGGTACTGCAAATTGTATGTGCTCTCTAAACTGTACTTTGAAAGCGCTGAGGGCATTAGTGAGGAAGAGGTGAACGGGAAGGTAATGAGATGCTGAAGCAAGTGGGAGACTCGATGATTTGGGAAGTTTTAGGGAATTCACGCTGCTGCGAGGAAGCGGATTTGTTGTGGGCAGTATTTTTCTATACTCTGAGGCCAGACCTGATTGCTTTATTTGCTCTGAGTGGGAGAATGCAATCAGTGTTTGAAACTTTTAAAAGGGAGCTGTTGTGTTTTATGCGCCT
This sequence comes from Mchenga conophoros, assembly GCF_057382185.1. Taxonomy (NCBI): domain Eukaryota; kingdom Metazoa; phylum Chordata; class Actinopteri; order Cichliformes; family Cichlidae; genus Mchenga; species Mchenga conophoros. The sequence goes on along the minus strand of NC_140547.1, from coordinate 14,198,613 downwards.
GGTTAGTTAGGCAGCGTTAAGGTCAGTCTGGTGCTACGTTTCTCTCTTTTAATATCTCATGTTTCCTGTTTTTATGACCCATAGGGATTTACTACTTGAGGACATGCTGCGCAACAATTTTTTTTTCTAGTGTTTACTTTGTGAAATTTGCAGATTTTCCTTCTAAAAGCTAAAGAGAACATATTTTTAAGTAATTGTTTGAGGATGACTTGCCACATGTCAGACTTTTACACGAACGGGAGCTGCACAGATAGTAGTGTAGTGTTTTACATGAATCCATGGTATTATTTGGTTTATATATTTTTAAGAAGACTGGAATCTTGTCGCTCTGTGTGTGTGATGTGTTTATTTTTTTTGTGTGTGTGTGTGTGTGTGTGTGTGTGTGTGTTTGTGGTGAAGCCAAGCGTGCAGTCCTACTTGCACCTCCCTCCCCCTCCCCGCCTCTGGAGCTTAAAGAGAAAGTGATGATGGAGGTAATCTCCGAACCATCAGGCATTCTGTGCGCGTAAGAGGCAGACTCTGCTGCACACTTAACATCCAGTATGTTATTCCTATTTATTGTGTAGGATGTCGTCAGGGCCAGGCTCCTGAATACACTCATGTAGTCTTCATGTTATTCCATTTAAAAACCTAACAAATAAAGCATAATTTGAATCAGACTTCTTGTGGCTTTGTGCTTACATTGGTGCCCGTTTACTACTTTACGTTTAAGACGTCAGTTAGATGTTTTTGGTTCAGTGGACCTAAACTTATTTACTGTCATGTGTATATAGTTTCAATGGTGAATGCTCAACTTAAAAATACCTGAATGATTTTTCTTTTTTAATCTTTATTTAACCAGGAAGTCTTAATCTCTTTTGCAAGCGGTCTTGCTGTCAAGATAAGCAGCATGGACCAAAGTACACATTGCATTTTCAAAGCAACTGAATTTACTTTTTCTGAAAATGTTAATTTCTTTGAAGTTCACATCACTGCAATAAACAGCCACCTGAGCTTCATATTCATATGGCTGAGAAATCCTGTGTAAGTATGAGAGCATGCACAATCTGTACAGATGTCTCAAACCAAGGTGGAGCTTTGGCTCTACATTTTAAAAAAACAAAGTCACCATTCTGCTGTTAAAACCCTCTTTCAAAAACCAGCCGTTAAGAAGGAAGAAAGGCTTTAAAGAAGGAAGAAGATGGCCACAATTATTTATTTTAGATGCAGGACGAACTCCGGGGCTGCCCCAAGGCTGAATACAAGATAAATTTGAATTATTTTTAACACTGCATCATGCAAATCTACTGCAATACCCCCAAGAAATTAGCATAATAGTTCCCCTTTGTGATAATCTCTAGACAAGTTGCACAAAATCTTCACTTCCTATAAAAGTCAGCCCGTCTTTATGCAACACTAACATTTGACCAGACTAGCTTTTGAAAGCATTGAAAGAAATTCTTCATTTATCTCTGAAATTACTTTATTAAATAGAGTGGAACTTATCTAATAATGGTTTTCTTGTAGGGTCTAAGTACATTTTAATATCTCAGATCTGTTGCTTTACATAATGAACATTAGATAAAACCTTAAGGTCACATATGACTACTCGTAAAAATTGAATATAAAAACATTAGGAGGCATTTAACTGTACATAAAACCTGACAAAAAGCAACTAAAGTGTTGGGATGAGAAGAGACTGAAACGTCCAGAAATGAGTAGAGGTTTCACTTGCATGTTGCCTAGTTAAGTGCACATTATCCACAAGTAACCAAACAGAAAAATGTGTCAAGTTTCACTGAGTAATTTCAAAATACAGGTATCATTTATAGAACTGACATAATTTATATGTACAAAACAAAATGTTTTGGTCTTGATTTGAGACCGTCAGAAAATAAACACACACAATTAAAACTAGCGTGCCAAACTAGTTCCCCACACGGCATGTATTTTCTCATATTAACTGCTGGATCTTATGCCAGACTTGGCTGAGCGAGACGACTTTGAAACGTGCAGAATTTCATAGTTTGGATTTCAAGGAACGAGCCACATCCCCCATTAATCAAATTAAGCATTTGCTCATGTATAGATAGGATGATGAGGTTAAACAACATATTTAAGAAAATGCCAAAGAGGAATAGTGAGCTGGAACACTAAATAAATGTGTTATTGCATTATTTAAAAAAAAAAAAAGTGTAGCCTTTACTTTACACCTGACTGTACAGCAGTGTTGACGAGACTGCTGCTCACTTGAGAAATAGCATCAGATCTGCACAGCTTGCATAACCTGAACCACAACGACGGTAAAATGTACACACTTTGTGCTGGACATTTTGAAGATAAGAGAAATCAGCCTTCTCCCTGTTCAGGGTGAGACTCGCAGTTTGGGGAGTTGTTTTTTTTTTTTTTTTTTTTTATGTCTCATGTATTACAGAGGATCTGCAGAAAATAATGCCAGTCAGTCATAAACAAAGCAGGGCATTCCTCAGGCTTGTCCAAACAGCACTGAGCAGTGGGTGTGGTGTCTTCCCCAGAAATGCTGATACTGCTCGTCTGCCAAGCTGATGTGTTCAAACATTTTTCTGCTGGGGAGTGGTGAAGGCGTGTCTCCTTTACTTTTCAGACAACAATGTGCCTCCACTTCAGAAGGGTCTTTGTGGCTGTCAGTAATGATGACTGCAGCTTTTAACAGTTAAACTCTACAGCCCAAAGACTTTAGAATTAGTTCTTGTTTGATTACCTTTGTCGCTAAGTTTTTTTTCCATTTTCTTCACTTCACAAGCTTTATCTGCATTAACACAGAGTTCTAAGATTACAGCTTTTGATTTCTGCCTTAATAAACTGAGTAAAGTGGTGCACCGTGTTGCTTTATCACGGCTAACTCTTATCTGTGCTGGACGACTGTGTCACAGAGGGTTCCCATAAAAAAGTGACCTCCCTCATTTGAAGTACATTATGAAAAAGGCGGACACCGTGTGACTTTGAGCTTATCTCCTCCTGTGAAATGTACAACAACAGCTGTGAGTCCACCACCACCCAGCCCCTATTTGGTTTAAAGGAATCATTTACTTTTGTAAGAAATGTGTGCCAACCTGTTTTCTTGCTGAGCTGGACAAGACGCTTGACGTGAACCAAGCTTTGTTTGTCGTAGCCAGAAACAAATCAGATTTAGTCCCATTACTGGAAATACTCCAGTCGATGACGATACTGCCTGCCACTTCTGGCTGTGAGATCTCTAGACAAATAACCAAATCAACACTTTGTGCACTCAATTAAAGATTAGAATGACTTTGTAGTATTGTACTGACAATCTGATATATAGTTTTATGTGAAAATGGCTCTAGTGAGTGCTAATGTTATCTTGGACACGGCAAGGCTAGCCCTTTCTCAGACTAAGTCAAACAGGCACAAGTGTTATCAACTTCCAGATAAATATTTAATATCAAATATCAAACTCCTTCAGCCTTCAGTGCAATAAAAGTGTTAAAAGGCCCGAGAAAGAGAGATCCCATTTCTCTCATATTGCCTTCTCTAAACTGGTTTCTTTAAAATCCAGAACTGAATGTCAAGTCTTCTCTTCACATACAAAGTCCTGAATGATCATGTAGCATCATATTATCCCAACATAGATCTTTGCCCTTTGACTGCAGGCTTACTTGTGGCTTGTAGATATTTGTAAAAGTACAATCGGAGGCAGAGCCTTTGGTTTTCAGGCCCCTCTTCACTGGAACAAGCCCCCACTTTGGATTCAGGAGGCAGACACCTACTAGCCTTCAAACTTTCCTTTTTGATGAAGCATAGAGGTAAGTTTGGATCAGGTGACCATAAACCCTGAGTATTTGTGTTCCACTCACCTCTTTTAACTCCTCATGCATTTATATCCCACTGTTGCGTGTCATTAACACGCATGTGTGATGCTGTCTTTAATACGCTGTCAGAAAGTCACGCGATTTAATGGTGGCTATTAAATGGGTTTGGCTTTGTTGTGAAAGAAAAATCGTGTGCAGTAAAAGATTACGTCACATAATACAGCAAAAAAAAAAAAAAAATTGAAATACTGCTTTCATCATGTCCATTTTCATTTTCTAATCTGACACAGAGGGCTTTTTTTATTAACATTTTACTGTTGAACTGCCTCTAATCTCTTCACAACCTGCTTTCAGTTAATTAAATACCGCTCTCATGTTCCATTATGATCCCACACTTGATTTAACCACGCACGTTTTGTTTTCATTTAAACTACATTAAATGCTTCATTGCTTTCAACAAATCAGAACTACTTAAGTTTAAATTACAATTTGTCTTGTAGACACACCTTTAATAAAAAACAGTTGCTGATTAACAGCTGAGACACAACTGGGTCATGTCCTGTATGTGTGTCTTTTATATGAGGTGGGTCGGGGGCAGAGGGGCGGTGCTTGCGTTGCTACAGCTTATCTCCGCCTTTCACTCCACAATAAGTTCCCTTAGAAGGAAAGCCTGCCTGCAGACTGTAAGTGGAAAGCATTTTTTACACTCAGCGTGGCAGTAACTCATTAAAAGTGAAAACATTTTCTACTCCGCGAGATTAAAATGCAGCACACTTAGGATGTCGGGTTTTTTTTACCTTCTCGACATAGTACTTCGGGTAAGTGCGCTTGGATGATGTTTGATGTCCGCACACCTTTAAGGATTCATACACAACTTTTCAGGTATAGTGCCAAGCTTCTCCTTGAAGTGTCCATCCTGGGTTTTCGACAGACTTTGATTGCGTTTGGATCCTGGAGCTTTATCTAGGCTATCAAAAGATATTCACAAACTAATCCCCGTGTTTGTTCTGCAGGATAATCTCCACAAGTCTTCCTTTCTCTTAGCAGAGAGACGGGGCAGAAGGAGAAGGTTCGAAGAGGGGGCGTCCACTGGGGAGAAGCGGCCGCTGAGCGAGGCGGTGGAGGCGGTGAGGTGAGGAGCGCACTCAGAGGAGGGTGACGGGGGCATGGAGATGTTGCGTCGCTCCTCTGTGTTTGCCTCTGAAGTGTTTGACCGCTCGCCCACCGACAAGGAGCTGGTGTCCCAAGCCAAAGCACTGTGCAGGGAATACATTCACTCCAGGCTGAACCGTGCCGGGATCGGCTGGTCCAAGCCTGAACACGGACTGGCTGCGTCAGGTGGGACACTGGGAGAGATATCTTCGGTCCTGCTGTGGCTGGGTAAGTTTTCGGGAAACGTTCGTGCGTTTTTGCGCACAATAGTACACTTAATTCAAACAGAGACCCGCGATCACCCTCAAATGTGTGTTTAATATTCAAGAATGTATCGTATTCCTGCTAAATCCTAATATGGTTTCCGGGAGCGCTGAGTTCACCTTTCACGTTTTTGTGCAGCCAAATGCCACAATATTCTATATTCTATTAAATATATCTATATTTTAATCGTTTAAACGGCCAGATTGGGATTTATGATAAAGATATGTCTTTATTTTATATTTATACTTATAAATAAATAAACACGTAAACGACTTTATCGGAGAACACCTTTATTATTTAGAGAATCATGACGTGATTCCCAGGAATCCCCATAATAAAGCTAAGGTCACCGTTTAGTTTGCGTAATATTTTCCTTTCTGGATGCTGGCCCAGTATAAAAACTGGTGTGGTGGATTTTCTTCCTCTGGGAGGATTCACTTTACCATGCGTGCGGAACTTCCCACCTCCAGATAATTCACTGGAAGTTCATGTTGAAACTCGGCTGCTCAGCTTTGAAAATCCTGGAGGGGGTACACTGTTGCTGAATAGTGAAACTGAACAAAACCACTTGTGCCCTTCTAAGACTAGAGTTACAAAACACTTCGACAATAATGAGACTTTTTTCATAAATAGTTCACCTTTTTTGATAGCAGACTAATATCTGGCAAAATAACAGAAAAACTCCAAGCAAGGAGGACCAGTCTAGCCATGTTCTGACCAAACTCACTTAATTCCAGCATCTTAAAAGCTCACTAACTGATATGTCATATCTGGTTTGTTTAATCTCAACAAAAACTATGTTGTGTAAAAACATTTATGTCACGGAGTTTTTTGGGCTGGGTCAGAGACTCCAGGACGTTATTGGTATCTTTGGAAAGTTTAGCTCTTTTCCTCTGCTTTGAGTCTTTCTACAGTGCTCAGTTAATAGTTTCACTAAAGTGTTTACTGTTAAAAGGGTTCCATTAAGATTCAGAGAGATGATAAACCCATGTTTTATCACCGGGCAGTGTCCCTTTGTTTCTTAGTCAGATCCGGTGCGTGGCTGTCATACCCTGATTTAAAATACAAAGATGGGAACAGCCAAGAGGTAAAATGAATGTATGTAACAGATAGAAACAGCTTCTGGGTTAGAAAAGTGAGACCAGCACAGAAGTGCTTTAAACCTGATTCTTTTGAACAGTCGTCTGGTTCTATAGAAATCTATGAGAAAATGTCTCCGCTGCTCTCTGCACCTATGACTTCTACAAACACTTTCCTGATGTGTTTATGAATTCAATCCCTAGTTTCAATTCTTACTAAATACAACATGATGCTCATTAGGTAAATTATGATCCACACTGGAGTCCAAAGGGGCAGTAAAGCGTGATATCCTTTAGGGCATGGCTGTGTTGTGATTGTCGCTTATAAATGGTGACGGTGAAAATGCTAAAGTTGAGGCTTCACAACTTCACCAAAGAAGTTCTGAAAACTCAAAAACTGACTGACTGGCTTAATAGGGGGTTGCCTGCGAGATAGTCCAAGCTCAGCTCAACGCTGAGTTGTTGCCTGTTAATATAAATTTTATATTAATTGTAAATTTCTTTCAATTTTCCTTATTTCTTTGATAGAAGAGGTTGAGTCTGTAGATTAGATTTTTTTTACAGTGTCTTAATTGCAGTAAAATATCTTTCTGTGAGTATTAAGGAATGACATACGGGACACTTTACTGCATGCACCAAGATGGTTTCACACCTCAGGTGAGCAGGCCATTTTCAGTACCAGCCTCCTGACGACCGGTCAAACCAGCTGCTTCTTATAAACACGTGACTTCCTGTTTTGATGTAGCTACACTCCCAATATATTTGTCATCATTATTATTTGAAAACAGTTCCATGGAAGCAGGCCCTGTTGAGAAGTCTTAACCGACCAATTAGCCCGCATTAGCAGAATGTAGGCTAACCAGCAGTTTATTGGTGATATCAAAATCACTGTATGAGTAATTAAAGAACATTATTATTGTTTCCTTTCAATTAGGCCGCATAATTTAAACTAGTTTAGTTTTTTTTTTTGGCCAGAAGTAGATTTGCATTCAGTGAGGTCAATTTCAGCCATTTTCAGGAACGACATGATTAAGGAAATGGGTATCTTTACATTGGGTTCAACTTCACAGTGACATTGTCCATGTTTAATATACGGTCTTTGCTCTTTGACCAAGCCAGGGTGTCTAACTGAGCAAAAGTGCTTCCCCAGTAAATCAAAACAATTGACAACATTTTTCCAATTAGATTAAATACAAAGTATTACGTAAAATGCAAAGTATTTTATTCAGTAATATCTCTCAAAAGTCATATCTTTTATACAGCATTATCTAAGGTGGTCAAAATTGCCTTTACTAGCCATATGACTAGCTACTGGACGAGATAGCTGTGGCTTATAATGTGTAATAGTTACTTTTAAAAGCCACACAGCTTTGTTTTGAGAGTTTTTTTTTAAAGTGAGAGCTTTGACTGAGTTTGCTTTCTCTTGTTTTGGACAGGCGATGAGTTGGAGTACCTTCGTCCCAATGTGTACCGTAACGTCGCCCGCCAGCTGAACATCACAGTGGCATCGGAGAGCGTGGTGTCCGACGCCTTCCTGGCTGTCGCTGCAGACATTTTCTCCACAGGTAGGTCAAACTCTGGAAAATCAAGCCATGCAGATCTGCATCACAGGAACTAACGTTGGTGCTTTCTTAACTGGTCTAACCTGTACTAAGTGGACTTCAAAATGAAAAAAGGGAACGTATTTTGGTTATCACTGGGAAGGAGGAAGCCTGAGACAGACAAAATAAAGATGTACTGAAAGTTTAGAGAACTGAGTTACTTTACAAATTACAAATGGCTAAAACGTTTTGTATAAGTGATAATGCCGCCCGTTGTCGTGTAAACACTTCTTATTTAGGCTCACCACAGGATTCTCCATTAGTGAGAGACATTTTTAGGGCTGCCATTATCCCCCTCAAATGAAAGGAGCTGGAGGGAAAACATTCAGTCCATATTAGGTTAACACGATGGTGGAGCGAGTGATTGTTACAGACAGTTTGGACCCCATCCAAGGAGTTCAGACATGAGTCCCAGCTGGGTAATTCTTCAGGGAATTTTTAACAAAGCAGTCTGATGAAAAGGTAAAGAACAGTTGGCTGGAGACGAGAGAAAATCCAGTCAGTCTGGTCCTCAGTAATGTTCAGAGTTACTTAGTAATTCAAACGTAGCGAACTTAAAGATTATCTGCCTTAATTCTCACAGTTCACAACTGATTATGATAACTTACAAAGGGAATTCAATACCACGAGCAAAAAAGGGGGAAAAAAAAAAGGTCTCACGTCTCAGTCTCATGTTGAAAACTTGCGTATCAGTGAATACAGTGTAAACATGGACAAACCGCAGTGCCGACAGAAGAAGAGAACAAAGAGGAAGTCCTGAGCAACAGCAGATTATGACCACAAACTTGTGTAATCTGCACGAGCACAGTTAGAAATGTCATTTGGCTTTCCGCACGACAAAGATAAACTACAGCGGCAATATGTTCAGGCATCGTAACGCAACCCGCGCAACGGTGTAGCTGTAGTCATTTAGTCATGTAGTCGACACACACACAGACTACACTGTTACAATTTCCATTTCCTGTAGTACTAAGTACATATTAATTATATAAAAGTAAACATAGATAATAATATAATAATATATGTTTTACACCCCTTCTGATGTTGTGTGTCTTATTGTAAAAGTAGCCACAAGTGAAAGCCTTATTTAACTCCAGCTGATTTTCTCATTCACAGCACCTAAAACTTACATAGTGTTGTTTTTGTAGCAGCAGGGAGATCATACTCGAGTATGGCTTGAATGTTTTTTTTTGGTTGACTTCCTATCGAGTATCGAGTACAGCTTAATTTCCACTATATTTTACCTTCATACCTTCATGTCCTTTTCAAACATTTAAAATCTTTCTGAACAGTTCAAAAAAACTACATTCCTGACCTATCAGATGTTGATAGCAGTATGAAATATGCAGAAACTTTAGAGTATCATCCTGCAAGTTTCCAGATTTCCTCTTCAAAGAGATCAGACGACAGTTAGAGGAGATTGATGAAGCCGAGGCTCGGTTTGTATGTGTTGGACATATAAACACGACAAAAATAGTCCGAAGCACTGACTGTAAATGGTGTGGCGGCAGAAAGCTCTACTGAGCGTGCAAGCTTGGTTGGAGAAATGATGTGCTCACTAATCTAGCGAGGCATTCTGCCTGCCTGCCGTCCCAGGTCTGGTGTTTGGATTTTCCCCGTTGCAGGCCTCCTGCTGAGATTGGATAATTTGTTCATCCACCTTTAAAGAAATCCTACTGCAGTTATTCAAGTGGAGAGCAGGGTCTCTCCACTTATGAAATAATGACTTTCAGTATGTGCTCACACATCAGACACCAGGACATTGATGCTTCCATAGGTTTAAGTAAAGATGTGGTTTCTTTTTCTCTCATAAGGTGTGACATGGGGAAAGGTGGTTTCCTTGTACGCTGTAGCGGGAGCCTTGGCGGTGGACTGTGTACGCCATGGTCATCCAGCAATGGTCCATACCATTGTCGACTGCATGGGGGAGTTTGTCCGCAAGAGCCTGACTTCCTGGTTAAAAAAGAGAGGAGGCTGGGTAAGGACGACTTATTATTACTTGTTTGTATGTTTCCGTAAGCGTGTGTTAGTCTGTATAAATGTACGACTATGTGGCAGCTATGAGACAAGTAACTGAAAATGACAGCCGGCATCTGTGGGTTCGGTTAAGTGTCAGTAAGAGCTCATAAAACCAAAGAAGAGAGGAAGCCATCAGCTAGTCTAGTCTGTTAAGTTAATGCAGTTCCCCACAATGACTATAACTTTAACCAACCACAGCCTGCTTACGTGTCGTGGTTTCTCTTTGCTGCTCTTTTCAGTCTTCTTTTTCCCCCGGGCAAAACAGATGACTGCCCCTCCCTGATCCCGATTCTACTGAAGCTCTCTTCCTGATAAAAGGGAGTTCTTCCTTCTTACTGTCACCAGTTGCTTGCTCATTTATAATCATCTGATTGTTGCATTCTTTCTCTGACGTTGTAACGACTTTTTCTTCCAATACCAACCTATGTTACATATTCAGGTATCTGTGTATGTACATTAGGAAACTCTCCCTCCACATATGATGAGAAATATTTTATTCTTTGTAAAAATGTACTGATCTGAGACGGTGAACGTGTAGAAGGGATTTATGGTTGCTGTAAAAATAGTGTGGCGCTCACCTGCCCCTTTTCCCACGCTATGTGTGATTTACTTACATGCAGTCAGAAACTTTGCTTTAGGCTGTTCGAGCAGGGTTGAAATTGAAACTGGAGCTTTGTGTGGACATGTAACTTCAGAGTCCCGCTTTTCAGTTTTGCGCTTTGAGTTGACGTGAGGCGATTTTTCTTTTCTTTTCACACAGCCTTTGTGATACATTCCAGTTCATCACCTGCAGGTCTTTTCTATTTGTCAGACACCGACAAATGTTAATGAACGGTTGCATGTTTTCAGAAGCTTTCTGAAGATTTACCGAGCTCAGGATTTTTACTGACAGCTTGATCTCACATTTTCACTGAGAGCGCACATCCTCCTGTGCTGGGCGTGGTGGTTGTCAATCGCAACGTGTGTGTCTGCGTGTGTGATTCAGCGTACAGGGATTTTTATTTCATTAGATAACAACTTTATTGAAGCAAATAGGGTTTATTTTAAAGAAAGACAGCACATGAACACTTTTAAATCTAAATACTCCCTCTGAAGCAGCATTTTCTTATCATTCAGTCCAAGCTGCTGCTGGTCTCCCTGGCTCATCCTCACTGCTTTGTGTTTTCACTCACAGCTCTTCCTTTTTTGAACTTTTTGGCATCCAGGTCAACTATAGTGGATACATAAGTTCAGTTACTCCTAAGGCCCTAGCAGAGTAATCTCAACTGATCACATTAATTGTGGGCATAAAGCAGTTTTAAATGAAAACATTTTTGTTGGTCAAATAAACTTCAGAATTCCCTTAACCCTTTCACACATAGTGGTCACTACAGTGGACAGCTATTCAAAGGCTATTTTCTTGTATTTGTGTCAGTTTTGATGGTATACGTGCACATAAACCACCACACTGGACACTGATGTGTCATCCCATACCCTGCCACCCACTGGGCGTTTAATGTTACTATAGATGTATGACGTGTTTCATTGTAATTGTTATTTAACCCTGTCATGCATGAATTATGACAACCTCAATCGGGATTTTTCTCTTAAGTTTCTTCTTTTCTTTTCATGCCTAAAGATGAATAAAAATACTTAAGAAAAAAATGCTGATTGAGGTTGTCATAATTCATGCATGAAAATGTTAAAGCTTGCCGAAAGTCTGTCTGACTTTTGATTTGAACCTTTTTTGATTTTAACCTTGATTTTTCTGTGTGTGTGTGTGTGTGTGTGTGTGTCTTTTGTTTTTTTCTGTTTTATACGATCTGCTTTGAGCAAATTGCCCCTTGACGAATTTGGCTCAATTGAAGTTAAACCAAAAAGATTGTATTTACTACTTTAAATTAAATTCATTTCAAAAATAACATTTTTATTTTATTTAGCTGTGATGAAGTTCGTCACAATAGCAGCAGAGGCTGGGAGGAAACAAATCAGTGAAGCTAACTATATTTCATTGTTATTAATCCTCTCAGTGCTTGTCGGCCTAATTTAAAAACAGCATGCTCCACCTGTAATTGGTGTGTCATATCGTGTTACAGCCACCCAGATCAGAATCGCAATATCCTTTTGTTTTAAATTAACTAGAATTCTTTGTTTACAAAAAAAGGAAAAACCTGGAACAAATGGTTCAGTTAGAAAGGGGATGTTCTTCTGCAGAATTGTGTTTATAGGAATAGCCTATCTGATAAAGTCCTGGACAAACAGTGTGTGAAATGGAACGATGCCTGACAACGTGCCTCTGTCCGCGTTCTGCTCTGCTGGAAAGAGCACATTAATGCCTTTCCAGCAGAGCGAACCACAGGCCCGTGCGCTCTGAAACATGGCACCCGAGCCTGTTTTGTTCAGAGAGAAGTGGAGTGTGACGAAATGGAGAGCGATGCATTGTATAACTGACCTCCTGAGTACAAATGAGCGACCTGTTTTTCACTCTAACCCAGAGACGTCTGCTCTGACAGATGATGTCAGTGTGCGGGGAAAACTTAAATAACGTTGTGTGACTGGGAGAAGCGGCAGGAGCTGAAGGAGGAGAAGTGTTTAGTGTCAGAGCTGACACTAAACTGCACTCTGTGGTATTTCATTGTCTGTAAAAGTCTGAGTAGATGGCCTCGTATTGTAAGCAGTGCTCAGAATTAAGTGTGGGCTCTGGCTTTAAAATGGCATTCTTGTGGGCTAGCTGCATATCTGCAGATTGTCAGATTAGTGGAAAATGAAGGACACATGTTGAAATTGTAAGGTCGTCTTGTGTCTGTTAAACCCTGTGAGAACCAAGTCATCATTCACGAAGAGAAACTCTAACCATCTATTTTGGAAAAACCCCCAAAAGGACTCTTTGGGGAAAAAAAGTAAAAAAAGCTTTTGATGTGTGTCAGTCAGAAGGTTTACTTTCTTCTATTCTATTTATTTTTGTCCCCTGATTACCAAGACTTGGGAGAACAGCTTTCAAAAATAACATACTCTCACAGCCCGGGACAGTGCAACTTAGACTTCAGAGGGTTAAAACAATAGACTGTAAATAAACGATGGACATAGCCATGGTGACATCATGATATGTGAAATTCTGCTTTGAAAGAAAGCTTACCAGCCACTGACAGCTTTGATTTTTTTTGAGCTAGAGGTGTATTGTGCCAGGTTATTGATTAAAGTTAGTTAGCTGATTAGCAATCAACTGAAAAACAAGCCAGCTTTATAGCACTAGAAATGCTGTTTATAGCCTTCTCCAAAACAGTTTGGCCCTCTATGGACAGTGTTTAATTTAAACTCTTAACTTTCCTCTGCCTTATTTCAACTGTCTCATCCTCATGATATTATCCCTCAGTGTGTGAGTGTGTTGTCTCTCCTTTGTGTTTTGTCAGTATGTTGTCTTATGGACTTTGTATTTTTGGGACTGCTTATCAAACTCTCTTAAAGGTGTGTTTTGTGTTTAGCGCTCCCTCCCTTAGAGTTGGCTCCTGGGTTCTAAACCTGCATCATATGACAAGTATTTTATTAGTCCATCCATCCATCCATCCATTCGCTTCCGCTTATCCTTTTCAGGGTCGCGGGGGGCGCTGGAGCCTATCCCAGCTGTCATAGGGCGAAAGGCGGGGTACACCCTGGATTTTATTAGTCTGCTACTTAAAATTAATAAGCAGGTATTTGTGTCTTTGCTTTGCACCCATACAGACAGTGAGGTCAAGTGCACTGCAACTTAAGAAAAGACCAGAAACTACAGCAATGCTGTAAAAGCACACAAAACACAATGAACGTTAAACAAAACATAATAGAAAAAGGGAGTGTTATTGTTTCCCCAGAAACATTTCCATGGTGTTTTGTTAGATTTTGTTGTTTTCTGTTGTATTTCCTTTGTGTTTTGTGTGGTTTTGCAGCATTTTCCTATTTGCTGGTAGTTTTTTGAGTTGCAGTCTGTTTGACCTTTCAGGGCTACCGTACACACAGTATATGGATGCAGCTTGTTAAAAGCTAGCTTTAGCTAATAACTTAGCACTACAGTTTTTTATTCAAATACGGTCTCTTCTAGCTTCAAAATATTTACATGGTGGCTTCAAAATGCCAAAACAAATGGTTGATGTTATGGTTGCTACATTCATTCTTTATATACAGTTTATGACTCACAGAATATGCATCTGGAAGACACAAATATCTACTTGTTAGAGTTAAGTAACACAAAAAATACTTACATTTGACTCACCTAAGCAGTAGCACAAACTTCACAAACAGCTCAAATTGAGACATGTCACATGTTGAGTGGGCCGGATTAGTGATAAAGTGATTATAACCATACAACAGGTGAATTATGTAAAAATAAATAAATCTTTTGTACAGTTGTTATAAAGGGGGGAAATTGGCTCAAACTGTTTTCTGTAGCAGGTGGTGAAGATGTTGATTTCTCCTGAAAAGTTGGATATCTTGGTTGGTTTTTATTTTCAGCCACAAAGGTTGCCACTTGTGTGAAACTTACTTATCTTTATTCCTCTGTCTCCCTGCAGGTGGATGTAACAAAGTGCGTGGTGAGCACTGACCCAAACTTCTGTTCGCACTGGCTGGTGTCTGCTGTCTGTGCCTTTGGACACTACCTGAAGACGGTCGTGCTACACCTCCTCCGCGAGAAGTGAAAGAAAAAGAGACACAGTGGATTGTGAGCACACTGCCCGGCACTGCACACCACCAACACCACTAAAGCACCCACTGCTTTGGAATATGTTTACACTTATTTGCACTGAGCCTCGTTGATGAACACCCACCCATTTCACAGACAGCGAACTTTCCTCGCGTCTTTGGCTTCCCCCTGTCTATTTATTATTAATGGTTATATAATGGCACACATCGGATGCAAACGTATAAAAACTGCATCTGTGAGCAAGTTTAGCTTTTCATTTTTCATCAAACTGCACAGCTTCCAGTCTTGGTGCCTGTTTTGCAGGGATTTGGCTGCTCCTAGTGGTACCAAATGGTAACTACTAGCCCTATACACAGAGAAGTCAACTCAGGATAATCTGCGAGATCCTGTGGCCATTCATGAGAACTTGGTATTAGAGGAAATCTACACTTTTCGCCTGGGCTGTAATAGTTCATGCTAGATAAAGAGAAAATTCAACATATTTTTGACCAACTAAGGACTGTACAAAATTCCTTGATATCGAGGGATCAGAAAAAACATGGTTTGTGTATTTGTTTTTCTTTTGACTTTGCAGTCTGAAATGCTCAGAACAGCACATTCTCTGTTTCAGGCCTTTATTGTTCTTATCATGATTGGCAGCAGCTTTGACATTTTCTCTCCATTCCTACAGTCACTCTTCAACATTGTTCTGAAAGCATTTAAAGTGACAGTTCGTCCCAATGTCAGATTGACAGATTTTCCTCTGGCCCTCTTATGCTGTATGTCAGTCTACATTATTCAGGCGTGAGTTGCTGTTTTTGGAGGTGACAGGTTTATATATGTCTGCTTTCTCTTGAAAATAATAAAAATTAAATGACAACGGCCCTTTGATGCTCAAAGCATTGAAAACTCAGCAGCAATGCCTCTTACGCTAAATCATCAGCCCTGTTTCACCATTTTCTTTTTACTAAATAAAATTTTACCATAGCTAATTCCAGCGATACAGTTAACAAATGTTAACTGTAAAAAAACAAACAAAAAACAGTAACCTTTTAGAAAGAAAGTCAGTCTCTCATCAAACTACTGACAACAAGGTTTGCAGATAGTTTTTATTTATTTTTTAAATGAGTAACCCTGTCATGATTTCTGCAAAACGATGCATGGTGTGCTGTTATCTGTAAAATGGCAAATGTGACCTTGACCTTGATGAAACAAATTTGGATGGAAACCCATTAGGTGATCATTGTGTTTAAGTGTGATTACATTCTGATCAATACTCCAGGAGGAGTAATCCTCACCGTGGCATAAGCTTGTTGGTTCTACAGTTGGATGAAACAGGTGGCATTGATCCAAACTCTAGAAGGATCAATAAGACCATAGACCAGAGGGAATCAATGCAGTTTTGGTTTTGGGGTGAAATGTACCTTTGTTATAAAAAGGGTAGACCATACATTTATTCTACCTGGTGAATCCATAGTAAACATTAAGATTACAAATGTTGAAGCTGGGATTAAGCTTTATCCCAAGTTATTTATGAATACTTTTTTATTAGGATATAAAATTAGAACATTTTAGTTTTTTAATGGGCTTCGATGCTTACACCAAGTCTCTATGTACAGCAGCTTAATTCATCTTCAGTGGTCACTGTGAGGGAGTTTGTTATATTGCTGTACTGAAACTGCAGTGAGTTGCAACATGTTTTTTTCTGAGCACTTTCATTTCGTGAGTAGAATTTATTCCATGAATAATTTCACTGTTTGTATGGCATGTTAAATACATAAATGTTTGTGAATGGTCTTTGACTTTAAATATGCAGACATAAATAAAATATTCTTAAAGCAATCTGTAAAGTCTGGAGCCATTAATGATGATTTTCAGCTGTTTTCCAAAGGATGAGCACTTGTAAACCCTGAATAAATGATTCCTCATTACAAAGTATTAATTAGTGGTCTATGTGCATGAAATGAAAACACCTGTATTTACAGGTGGGTTTTTTTTCAGTGTTTATGTTTCAGTCTTTTTTGTTTCATATCCCAGGACTGATCTCTAGTTGCACATCATTTACTGAATTGTTTTCAAATGTAAACTTACTGTTGTATGTGTAGGCTGCAAAGAAACTGCATAAACACTGAAGGCTATTGTTACCGCTGAACCACATTCAGTGGGTCAAAATAGCATGCATCTTTGCAAGCAGTTATTTGTGTTAAACTGTGAAATATCTCTTATAATAAATAAAGTCTGATTTTGGGGTCTTCATTCACAGGGAAACCTTTCAGAAAATAATTTGGCCTCATTTGACTTGATGTAAGCTGTTTACAGCCCATTTACCTACACTCTTCTACACTACTACAATTTTCATCATTTATAAGTCTATATTTTCTAACAGTTGGGTTTATTTTTTAATTAGTTTCCATATAAACCTCTAAAGACCGTGTCTCTTCAGATGTTTTGACATTCAGTTGGTTATATACAGCAGGGAAATAAGGGTCTCTCCTGAACGCACCTTTGGTGTTTATTTGTGTACGTGAACGCACCATGAAACCGCTTTCCACGGGATGGATACGTCACGCACTCCCGATTGGTCTTAAAGCCGCCTCGCCAGATTCGATTGGATATTGACAGAAACGTCCCGGCTGTTTCCGGATTCCGCAGCAGGTTTCTCTTCCCATTGGTCCAGCGTGTCCGAGTGCAGAGAACAACAAACAAGATCGGGTGAAGACCGTCGGGATGGATGCAGGTAAGCGAGATTTTACAGGAAAATATGATATTTTACTCCCTTAGCAATCTCGTTAGAAGTTATAATGACTACAGCATCACTCTTTAACACCTGGCGGTGGCACTTCTGCTCTGCCGCTTTGGGATCAGCGTCGCCAGCTGGCAGCCTGCCTCGGTGACGCTAGCTGCTAAAGTGATGACTAAAGCTAACTGCTAATTATCGTTAGCTTGCTGCTACTGTTGCGAAATCTGCGGGATTCCCGCTTTGACAACTTGTGGTGTCATCACAAAACATTTATTAAGGTGTCGTTTCTTGTGATGCCATATGTTGTTCTAAATAGTTTGTCCTCTATACATCTTTGGACTTTTTAGCTAACGTTTTGTTACGCCCAAGATGAGCATCCCTGCTGATGCGCTGTCACCATCACATCGGTTATCAAGCTGCTGTTAGCCTGACTCTTGTTAGTTATGTGGGCAACACGTATTTTTAAAGCTCGGTGGGAATATTAAGGCATGTTAAGATATTTTCTAGTGTCTGATAACAGGTTTAATGGGAGTTTTATGCTGTTTTTAATAAGAACTCGATCATTTATTGATGTTTGTTACTGTTTTACTGAAGTTTATCTTGTCTTTGAGCGCAGTGTTTCCAGCTGCAGTGAGAAGCCTGAATCTAGCCTGTTATTGTGGTTGGACATTGACCATCCTCATCAAGTCTTTAGGGACAAAAATTTAATTTTATGTTTTTTTGTTATTCAGTTATTGAAAGTCCCTTAACAGTTCCTTGTATCTGCTCGTTTAATGTTTTTAGCTTTTAATGATAGAAACTCCCTCAGCAGCATTGTTAGCACTTGCTCCAAAATCACGCGGGTTAGGCAGAGAAATTTGTGCTCACTTATTATTAAACATCATGACCAAGTTTTATCTCTTGTGTTCAGGAAGTAACAGGTCGTTACTACCTTGTAACCCACTGTAGAACAAGTAGAGATATTTAAAATCCTTCATTGTATCAGCTATTAAATCCCTTAACTTTTGCAGTGATCATTTAGAATAACTTGGTTTTATGATTGCTAATTTTTATACACATTTCTTTGTCAATCTATTATGTATTTTTTGTCCATCTTCTTCACTATTGCTATTTTGCAAGTAGGTTGTGTAGGTAAGTTGCAAATGAATTGCTTTTTTTGGATCAGTAAAATTATCTGACTCTGAGTTTAAAGTACGAGCACGGAAGAATCATTTTCAGACTGATGGATGAGTGTTTTTCACTGACTCAAGTGGCATGGCCTTTCAAAATAAAGTCCTCTCAATATAAAAGTGATCTCTCCATACCTGTCTTTCAAATATTGATTGACTTGCTGTCTCCAACTTTGTTTCACATTTAAAATGAAGCACCAGAGGCTTACAGGATCCAGATGGTACTTGCTCTTTGCTCCTAGCTCCCAGCAAGGCTGCTACTTCCAGAGTTTAATTCAGCTTCATACATTTTCTTGGTGGTTACTAGCTGCTCATGACTCAAAAGGCAGTTTTCTGGTTGTTTTAGAGGGTGTGCTAGATTATGCTTAGATAGGCTGGTTCAGATTGGGGTTAACTAAACAGGAAAAAACTTAATTGAGAATAATTTTTTTAGGGAATTTCGCTGTGCGTGTTATGTAAGCAGTGAGCAATCGTAAGAAGCAAATAGACAGTCGTTAACCACATTAACCTGACTCTAAACAAATACAGGTTATCCTGGTCTTGTGGCAGTGTTTTTCTTTCTTTCGACTGTTTCTTTTAGGAGTCCTCATGTTAGATAATCTACCTCCATCTCACACTATGTCTTCCATCCACTTCTGTCACACCAATCATCTCCATGTCCTCTCTCACTACATCCATAAATCACATCTTTTGTCTTCTTCCTTTTTTCAGCCTTCTACATCTTTTGCCCACATATCTGTTGTCTCTCAACTGCACATGTCAAAAACCTTCACAGCCTTACTTTTACAGTTTGTCTCCCAACTGTGACATGTACGCTGCCCTTTTGATGTATGTGTTCCTAATCTCATCCATCCTGGTCACGCCCAATGAAAATCTAGCGTCTTCACATCTTCAGCTCTGCCACCTCCAGATCACCGGCCTGTTTTTTCATCAGTGCCACAGTCTCAAAACCATGCATCTCAGCAGGTCTCACTACCATCTTCTTAACCTTCCCTTTTGTTCTTTCTGCTACCCATTTGACATAAACCACTTCAGACACTTCTCCACCCACTCCGTCCTGCATGCACTCCCTTCACTTCTCTTGTGCACTGTCCATTGCTTTGGATTGCTGATCCTGTGCATGGCAGGCAGTCTGCAGAAGATTATATGTTGACTTAGAGAAGTTACTACAAACAAGAGGTTTTTTCCTGTAAAAATGGAGATTTTCCTTTCCGCTGTCACCAAGTGCTAAATCATAGTGGGTCGCCTGATTGCTGAGATTTTCTGTGTTATTGTGTGGTCTTTACCTTACAGTTTCACGTGCCTTGAGGCAAGTGTTGTTGGGATTTAGGTGCTATATAAATTGAATTGAATGGTTTGGATATTAAGTGCTTAAAGGCAGGACACTGCAACAAATGTGAACACTTGATTTAATCAGTTTCTTAAAAGCCCCCAAATTTTTGTTCCTGGATGTGGTTTAGAGTTCACTCCAGCAACTAATGGATACTCCATCTGAACTCCCTGAGAGATAGGTTCATGTTTATCAGCTGCAATAATTGGCCTGTGATAATGCTGGTGATCACCTGACATTTATTGACAAGTCTGAATATGGTCCTCACTCACATGCACTGCACAGCAAGAGATAAACCACCTCAGCTGTCAGCGTGTAAGCTGCCCGAGTTGAGTTGTGAAAACAGCTTTATCTTCCCTCAGACTCCTCCTCCTTTTTTTTTTTTTTTTGCAGCTACCTTGACATACGACACACTTCGATTTGTTGAGTTTGAAGATTTTCCCGAGACCTCGGAGCCTGTGTGGATCTTGGGCAAAGAATACAATGCACTCACAGGTGGGACTTGAATCTTCTCGCATGAAAATTTCAATACCTACGAATAGAGCTGGGCGATAGAACGATATGTATCGCGATATAACTTTTACTCGATAGAGAAATTAAACTATCGCGATAGACTTCACCGCTCTTGTCCTCTTAAAAAAAAAAAAAAAAAAAAAGGTCAGCCAATACAAATTAAGTAGCGCAGAGCCGAACCAATCACAGCCGCAGCGTCACGTCGCGTGACTTGTTATGTACAGCACAAGTGCCAAGCCGCACATGTGTTTGTTTGGGAAGCAGCCAGCGGGTAATGGAGCCAGCGCGTAATGGAGGAAATGAGTGTGCCGACTAGAAAAATCAACCGAGCGTGACCGAAGAGAAAACAGATGATGGTTCCAACGCCGGAGAGATTGTCGAACGGAAGAGCCATAGAAGTTCCGTAGTGTGAAGGTATTTCGGCTATTTCAAGTCTGACAAAAAACAGAGTAGCGTGCACTGTAAATGTGCCGAAAGCAAGTCTGGAAATACAATGAACTGGTGCATGCGTCACACTGTGCGCCACGTTATTGTTTCGGTGAAATGAATTTCTACAATACTGTTACTGTTAATTCTACTCTCTGCAGTGTTTAAATGCTTACATATACACACAGTTACTGTCCCTCCACACATACGACTCGGTTCTGCTTCTATGCCCCAGCTTTGTTTACTTTTTCCCACCGAGGCTTCTAGACTTCTGATTGGCCAACATTTCTGCACGGTTAGGAATCTAGCGCCACCTGCTGCTTTGGCATGTTCATAGCAGTGTTTTCCTTCATTTCTGCCTTTATGTGTGGACGGGATTATTTTTTAAAACGAAAACGGAAAATCTCAGTTTTCAAAAATACCCGTGTACGCGTGGACGTAGCCTCAGTCTCTGACTGGAAGCGCTAATTCGTCATTCGGCTTTTGTCAGACTAAAGTAACTGTTAAAACTGTTTGAAAAGCTCAGCTATACAACAAGGAGAGATTGAGAATTTCCTTTTAGTTCTCAGTTTATTTGATATTGACAAAAGTTAGTCAGTTTTGTCTGTTCTTCTGTAAAACAAACTAAGATTTATTTTTAGAATTAATATTTTGTTTCTAAGTGGAATTGACAATTTAGTCTGTTTCGTTTGTTCTATTTTGAAACTTAAACGCTTTAGCGGCTGCCTTTTGTGTAGTTTGTAATATTTGCCTTTATTTATCTGAAAAAGTCTCATGTTCCTTAAGTACATCTACCCTGTTGAACTTATTATGGGAAATAAATATTTAAATAAAAACAAGCTGCTGATTATTTCACATTTTACTTGTGAGCAACGGCACATTTAAATCTTACAAATATAGTTATTTGGCTTATATCGTGATAGATATCGTTATCGCCTGAAATGAAAAAAACATATCGTGATATGAAAAAATCTCGTATCGCCCAGCTCTACCTACGAAACACATCACAAAGTCAGCCACTCTGTTTTGTCATTATGATGTGGATATGTTGTAATATGCCGATGTCTGTATTGTAGAGAAAGATGAGATTTTATCAGATGTCACTTCACGCCTGTGGTTCACATACAGAAAAAACTTCCCACCGATTGGTCAGTTCTGGTCTTTTGTCACACATTTCTAATGTGACCTCTGGCTATCAAAAGGCGTTATGGGTGACCCATGAATCTGTTACAGGGGGGACCGGACCAACATCAGACACGGGGTGGGGATGTATGTTACGGTGTGGCCAGATGATTCTGGGCGAGGCCTTGGTGTGCAGACATTTAGGAAGAGGTAAGGCGGACTTTATCTCTGCGTGGCACCAACAGCCCGTCTCCAGTGAATTGAAACGAGGCTTGTTTTTGACAGATTTCATAACTGACCTTTTTGTTTTCAGATTGGAGATGGGCCAAAGGCCAGAAACAAAGAGAGGAGTACATCAGTCTTCTCAACGCCTTCATCGACAAAAAAGACAGCTATTATTCCATCCATCAAATTGGTAAGTAGTGAGCTTCAAACCATTCCAGTTACACCAAGGCTTGAGTGAAAGACTTCACAGGAAATTCTTCTTCTGTTCTTATTAAATGCTGCAGCTCAAATGGGAGTTGGAGAGGGAAAGCCTATTGGCCAGTGGTATGGACCAAACACAGTTGCCCAGGTTCTAAAGTAAGTACAGGAAAGTACCACAAGGGTCCATTGTGGACTTCATGCAAACACACAAAGCCAAAATGAGCAAGAAATCCCCGCATTTTGAAAGCTGGAACAAAGGAATTACTGGCTCTGTGCTCTGTAAATTAAAGATTAAAGCTGTGCTGTGCAGCATTTTTGTGAGCAAACAACAGTTTTTGTGTTCAGCATTTCTCTTAAGCACACATTATTTGTGTCTTTAAGGCCTTAAACATTTTTAGTGCATTTCTGCTGCTCTCAAGTTTATGGGGTAATTCTTGACTTGCTACTTGTTGGTCTTTAATCCATTAGCATTTTCTGGACTATAGTTTTTCTGCTCATCGGTCAGCCATTTATTTTCATTTTTCAGACATTTATCACTACTGCAGGAAAATCGAAAAGAATCCTGGTAAGAACAGGAAAAAAAAAAGCTGAGTAAAAACCCCCAATGAAATATCCCACTCTGATATCACTTAGTGTGCAGCATACCAGTGTGGTATTTTTATTATTTGCAATTCAAATTCCTTTAAGTTGACTTTTATATGTAACACCAGCTAAAATAGTTCCTTACAATTAGTTCTAGGAAAAAAAATACATTTTTCAGTAAACATCTAAATTTAAATGTAAATTTTTTTATTTTTTTTTTTTACTCCCCCCCCCCCCCCAATAGTTTTCTTACGGTGAATGGCAAGCTGCACATAAATACTAGCAGTCTCCCAATGGATGCTGATTGGTTGGTTAATCATTTCTAACATGAAGTACCCCTTTGGTGTACATTTTCCAAACAAATAAACATACTGCCGGTCACCAGGTCTACCCGTTGATGTCTGAACTTGACCTTGAGTTCAAGGTCACCAGTATTTGTACTGGTTTGAGATTTTTCATAGATGCACCTGCCTTTCAAAGTCCTACATCGACTTGTTTTGGAGATATCTCATTCACAACTTTGGTGTCCACGCCACTTGCCCAGCGGGGTGACGTCTATACCCCATAACCCTTTTATGTCTGAGGGGTAACTCATATGGATGTAAAAGAAAGCGCTGATTCGGATTGTCAAAAGTGTTGCTGTCAGGAGTTTGCTGCTAAAGTGAATTACGGTGCTGTGACATCACATATAGTCTCAGAATCGTATTTCACGCTAATCAAAACCCAAAATACAAAAACGTTAGAAACACGGAACCACCATGTTTTGAAACTTGATGAAAAATTTCCTGTTTGCCCCATGAAATTTACACCTCCATCAGACTGGCTCACAAACCTCCCAGTGGACCAGGAAGTCCAGAGGGTGGGCAGTTCTCTAGTGTTTTGGAGCGCTGGGGTAAAATTAAAACGTGTGACTGTGCTGTTTTGCTTTCAGGAAGCTGGCGGTGTTTGATACGTGGAGCAAAGTAGTTGTACACGTGGCGATGGACAACACTGTGGTCATCGAGGAGATCAGTGAGTGCAGCTGTGTTGCAACTGTGGACTGTTTACACAGTTCCTGTTTGACCAAATCTAACAGTTTCTGTGTGTAAACATCTACAGATTGATATGAGTCTCTGCAAAGAAACCAAGTTCATCCAAAGACAGAGTTATGCTGCTACTTAATTTACCAGTAGCAGCATAACTCTACACAGACCTAATTTGTATCTGGTGTAGTTTTCCTTCACTGTAATGTACTGGCAGCATGGTCGACAGTAATCTGAGTAATTTTCTGGTTTTTGTGATCATTTTTCTGTAGAGCGCCTTTGCATGCCCTGGCTGGATGCTGCAGGAGCCTATGGAGAATCGGAGGGAGTTGGGGAGCTTAATGGATGCCTGGAGGGAGCGTGTGCCATGGCTGAGGAGGAGACGGCGCTCTGGAGACCTCTGGTACTGCTCATCCCCCTCAGGCTGGGCCTGAGCGATATAAATGATGCCTACATTGATACCCTCAAGGTGAGAAACTAGCATGTACAGCATAATGACACAACTAATTCTGTGAGTAGTTATGGCCACTGTATCATGAAAAATGAGCACTGTCAGTGCAGATGTGATTTGCAAAATGGGAAAAATGACAGATAACCACAAAGAAATGACATAATGACGAACTGTAGAATGTGAGGCATTTAGAAATCAGAAATCCAATACTGTTAAGGAGAATCACACATGAAGGAAGTAGCAGCGTAGAGACCTTAGAAATCAATGACACTGAGCCCAGACTACAGCTGATATAACTGTTGGTGAATTAAAGTGGGCTCAGGCAAAACTATTCTAAACTACAAGGCAAGGGAAATGACAACCAATGAGAGCAAATGATACAGTTGACTGACACGCAACAGCTTGGTACACACATTTACAGACGGTTACCTAGGCAACTGGAGCCTGGAGCAAGTGTGACCAACCACCAGTCAGAAAGTCATGCAGGATGTCTGTCTTTGGATGCTCTTTTATGTTAGTGACCAGGAAAATAACTATTTAAAAGTTACGACAGTCTGAGCATGTAGTGTCCTCGGCTTTTCAGTCAGATAATGGATGTAGTCTCCGTGTGCCTGACTTTTATCCGTACTAAAACTCTAAAAGGGTTGTGGGTAGTGCAGATGCCTGTTTGGGAACAAGATAAATAATTCATCAGCAGTGCCAAGATACAAAAGTATTCAAAAGCAGCTTCTGCTAATTTAAATCTCTATCCACTTCCAGAATTACAAGCCACTTCCACAGATTCAATAATCTCAGTGCTGTAGAATTTATGTACAGCCTCCCACTGCCCGCTTCTCAATCCCAGCGTCTAACACATGGAGTAAAAAGCACATCTCTGTTCAGCTGAAACGGAAATAAAAAGCTTCATTATTAATTTAATGACCCCTCATGACTGACAGCATTATGGGATCAACAATGCAAGAACGGTACCTGAATAAAACTCCCGTTAAGTTATCATAGATTTTAATTTAGGGAAAGGGATTTTAAGGAGACATTCAGTGCCAGCATGGTGTGTATATATATATATATATATAAGCCAAATTCAGCCACAGCTGGGGTGAGATAAACCCTCTTGTCTCTTTTCACAGCAATGCTTCATGCTGCCTCAGTCCCTTGGTGTTATTGGGGGAAAACCCAACAGTGCCCATTACTTCATTGGTTATGTCGGTATGTCTAGTCTCTGTGTTTGTGAAATAAACTGTGCATTCTAAACAGCTCATGTTCATCATGTGATTCTTTTTTTTCCTTCTCTTCTTAAACACCTTCATTAAGTTACCCGCTTGGGTCTGAACACGTGTTTTTGTCCCCAGGAGAAGAACTCATCTATTTAGACCCACACACCACACAGCCTGCAGTGGAGCCGTCTGAAGACAGTCAGGTCCCCGATGAGACGTACCACTGCCAGCACCCACCCTGTCGCATGCACATCTGTGAACTGGACCCATCCATCGCAGCGGTAGGACTGCCAGGGAGAGTTTGACAGTGCAGAGCTCTTAGAACAGTCTTCGTCTCTTAGACCAGCGGTCCCCAACCTTTTTTTGCGCCACGGAGCAGTTTATGTCTGACAGTATTTTCCTCCGTACAGTAAAGAGGATAATAAAGGGGAAAACAGATTACCCACTTACTAAAGAAAAAGATCCATAGCTGAACCTTCCATTAGGTTAACAAATGTTAACAGATCTCATCCCAAGTTTGTCCAGCATTTGTTGGAAAGTATGAAAGAGCCTGATAAGGTAGTGGAGGCATGTAAAGAGCTAGTGGAATAACGATGGGCTTGGAAAAAATGTCATACTGTGTCCAGATGCTGCCAAAGACCTTTCAGAAGTGCCTCCGGCTGATACAACAATCAACAGAACAACATATCGGATGACACACAGGCTGTTGTGTGCAGATATGAATATTAATAGTTAGACATAAATGTGTTTTCTGTGCTCTTCCAGGGTTTCTTCTGCAGAACAGAGGATGAGTTTGATGACTGGTGTATGCGCATAAGAAGGGTGTGTCTCTCTCTGTCTGTAACATTAATTTTTGTTTATTACAACTTAATAAAGGCATCGCTGTGTTTTTGGAATATCGCAAAAATAATTGTCCTTGTCTTGTAGCTGTCCTGCAACAGAGGGACCCTGCCTATGTTCGAACTCGTAGACAGCCAGCCCTCTCATATGGTCAGCGTGGACACCCTTAACCTTACTCCTGGTAAATATACTGCAAATTATTTTCTTAAATATGCTAAAAACGAATTCAACTCTGTGAGGGGAGTGTTGTAGCTACTCTTTAGCTCTTTCTTTTGGGAGAAAAAAAAGCAAGAGGACGTTTTGGTAAGAAAAGTTAGTTTTTGATGGGCGTTAACAAAAAACCCCCCCAAACAAAAAATGTTTGTTTTTTTGTTTTTTTACCCCCCTTTAAGAGGGGGGCCAGTGGCAATAATGCTACACTGATTGGTCGTAAAGCTCACCAAACAAGAAAATGCATGACAGCAAGGAAGATGTGTGAATCCCCCCTAAAGATAAATAAAACACTGTTTCTGGAGTCTTAACTCACAGAGTTAATAAACATTAATTTAAAATTTTCTTTAAAATTTTCCTTTGC
The DNA here is from genome assembly GCF_057382185.1 of Mchenga conophoros. Classification (NCBI taxonomy): domain Eukaryota; kingdom Metazoa; phylum Chordata; class Actinopteri; order Cichliformes; family Cichlidae; genus Mchenga; species Mchenga conophoros. Next base: position 14,171,668 of record NC_140547.1, on the reverse strand, counting down.
AGATTTCTCAGACTCAGACAGGTTGGAGCGATTCTTCGATTCAGAGGACGAGGAATTTGAAATCCTTTCCCTGTGACGAACATAACGAACAATGATTTGCTGTTCTCGATGGCGGACGGAAGATTCACCGTGTCTTCTCTGAATCAGAAGGGAAGCCTGAGTGAAGGAACGTGAACTGGAAAACTCTTGAGCCAGTCCAGCTCCAGTGGTGTAGTCAGTGTGTGGCACACAGCCTCCGAATGCTCCATCATTGAGACTGCCTGAGGGAGGGGAGGGAAGGGGTGTGGAGGGGAGCTGTAGCAGGAGCTCAGGATAAATTCTGTATGCACATCTTCACATACACGTGTTTCCATTTAAGTCTTAACACTTTTAAATGTTTCTTCTGAAGTGATATGGTGCCTTTCCCTGACTCCATTAGTAAAATTGCCATAACAGTTTTATGTTGTGTAGAAACACGGTGCGGTCATGATGCCCACGGCTTACGCGGTTTGTCACTAATAACTGACGTCTGTAACAGCCTGTAACGAAACCAAATTTAGTCAAATCTGAAGACAAGTTGTCTTAGTTGTATCCTCGCCAAGTCTGAAACATATACACTCATCCATTGGAAGATTATTTATTTAATCAAAGCAGTATATAGGCAGGTGACAGAACAATAGTTATGTAAAAGAATGAAAAAAGCAAAAATAAAAAGAGCTGAATTTCAATTTGTATAGCTCTCTTGACTTGTACAAGTGTGTGACGTAATATTTTACTCAAGTAAACGTGTGGGATGAAGTTTGTGGGGTGCAGGAGAGGACTTTAGTTTTGAAGAGTTTCACTCCAGAGCTCTCCGAGCGGCAGGTTCTGTGCTTTGTTGATGGCATTGAGGCTGTGGGCTGTGATGTCTTTGTGAACATTTTCAATATTCTGTGCTGCATCGATCACCTGAGGAAGAAAATTTCGATAATTAGAACAAATCGGCGACTTTAGTCTTTTTCCAGATAGTTTAACGTTAATAAGATGCAACGAAGAGACTGTGGAGGTGCTTTCACACAGGAGTCAGCATTGGAGTGCTTGCAGACACCGCTGCCACAGTTCAGCAAATATAAACTTGGACTGCACTAAAGTAGAAAGAAGACATCCAGCAGACAGAGTGGAAAAGTTCATATCAGAACCACAGGAGGAAAAGACTTCCTTGGAAACGGGTTTCCATCCAAATAGATGCGGCTGTGGAGTTTAACGGTGGTGAAGCTTTGCCTGTTTAGCTCTTTGCTCTGCAGCTCGCTGATTCTAGTAGTGAGCACAGCTCGGTGCATGATACGTCCTGTGTGAAAGCCCCATAAGAGAACCTCGGACTGCTTTCATAACTTTGTAAAAATGAAAACTATCCAAGAATTCACATTCTGAATTCTTATTTCTAGAACAATAAATAACACTAGGCCCAAGATAAAGTAAGATAAAGCATACTCTCATTGTTCACAGTATTTATTCACTTCAGTCATTGCAGTGCAAGTCAAGCTTTATACTCTCACCAACACCTGTCAGTGTGGAGTGGACCTGATGAAGACAGGTGGAGTAAAATAACCCTGGAGGTGGTAACATGATACATTACTGTATGTGATGGCACAGACTGATCAGGAAAAGGAAGCCAGTGCAACTATAAAGACATGAAGAAAAGCTGTTGGTGTTGCAGGCACGAAATAGAGTTTAGGCGGTGCTTTGCAGCTGACAGGTGGCACCTGATCACACAGATATCGGCCCGATGCATCCCCGTTTTAAACATCCTGTCGGAATAAATCTTCCATTCAGGCTTCCCTCATACCTGCCAGTTTACTGTCTGATCCTTCATCAGCTGTTCAAACCGCTGTTGCACTGTTCTTTGGAAGACGCTCGTCTCGTATCTCTCTTGCCCAAACTGTCCTCTGAGAGCAGCCTCGGCCGGGTTCAGCTGCAGAAACATTACGAGGTCTGGCTTTGGCAGTCCCACATCAGGCTGCATGCACCAGTCCAGGCGGAAGCCCTGAAGAAGACAAAAAACCTCCATCTGTCACGCTCGACTGCATGTTGCAATACCGAACTGATGGATGGAGTTTGAAAAGCAGAATAAATGCACTTACCGGCTTAGCGCTGGTGAAAGCAACTCCAGAGAAAGCATACCTGTCTACAACCAGAGTGATGCCTTGCTCCAGCTTCTTCTTCATTAAAGGCCTGTGGATTAGAATCTGTTAGGCTGTGTAAAGACTTAAAGGAAATGAAACAAAAATGTCAGCACATTTGATACAACCAGCAGTGTTTGCTGTCGTGTTTGCCAATCAGTCCATTTGCACTTAAAAAACTGGAGAAGGAACCAATGCAAATAATTAAAAAAAAGCGTGAAACTGAACTCACCACTATGCACTTTTAAGGACCTGTGATTTATAACATTCATAGCATGAAGTAAAAAAAATGAACATGGCTTATCTAATTGTACTAAACTTGCTGTAAAAAAATAAATCAGCTGATTCTGAGGTAGGAAGCACTAACTGATTTTTTTCATAGAATGATTTTACTTTTTAGGAAACCTTAAAAATGTGATATTGATTTAGGAAATATTTAGTTGTGCATCAATAAACAGAGTCCGTTCAGCCATAAGGCTCAAAGCCTGTGTTACAGGGTCTCAAACCATTTTAATTCACGTGCCACAGGCAGCCCAGTTTGATCTCAAGAGGATCAAACTGCTACAATTATCTGCAAATCATGACTTTTCTTTTAGTAAGTGTACATTATTTAAAAAAAACAAATTCACACGTAATAAGCTATTGATTCATAAAATTCACAATGAACTTTCTGGGGTGTCCTATAAAAACTAACATCTGAGTTTTTCTACACAAAAAAAAAAATGCTACTGAAATAAATTAAACAAAGCCATCAATACAAATCACTGGGTTTCTGCTTTGTTAGCGTTTTGCTCAGAATTTGTCCCTTCATTTTTTTTTTAAAAGAAAGACAAGATCAGAAATCTTTGCTCCGTCTTCATCCACCCGTTTGTCTGCTTTAGGTTTTACACCTGACATTAAAACACTCGTCCAGCTGCTGATCACACTGTTGGGTTTTATTAGCCTGGTGTCTCCAGTTGAGCCAGACCATTAGTGTTTAGGCAAAGACATTTTGTTTTACACATATGCAGGTGTTACATTCTGTAAAATGCATTATATATGATTAAAATAATTTAACTGCAATAAGTATACACCTTTCATATAAATATATTCTATAACTTAACTATTTTCTTTAGCCCACATAATTATATATTTCAGTTACATAAAACATGTGAATTTTGATTTTATGTAGTGTATAGCCTATATAATAAAAATTAATGTAGCCCAATAACTATAAAAACCAGAAAGCTACAGAACATGGGGCGGTTCATTTACAATCACAAGTCTAACTTACGTTTCATAGTCATTTTTATATCAGAAATAATCTGATTGTTTTGTGCTTGAATGTAAACAAAATGCCAGAAATCTGCACTGTCATCAACACATTTATCACCAAACATTTAAACCTAATATTTCATGTTTTATTAGGTTAACCCTCTGGGGTCCAGGGTATAACTGCCATTTTTTAATAACAGCTTGATCTTTTTTTGCCTTGCTTAGTTTGGTATCATTATTTTCAGCACAACCTCACATGTCTGAATTTACAGTTATTTTTTCATTGCTATACTGTAATAATACATGTGATCTGAAATCACAAAAAAATATGAAATCAGAGTCAGCAAAAGTTTATTTTTTACTGTAAAAACCACAAACATGTTTAGTTAATTATTTTCATAACTTGAAATGCAAATTAAATTGTACATTTTAAAAACCTATGCACAAATTTTGTAAACAAAGACATTTACAGAACAATCAGATGCCACACAAATTGATTGTGCCAGTGAAGTAGTCTGTCTGCCACAAAACACCACAGGCCTGCAGGCCTGACAATATGCAGTATATTCAGTTTTAGAATTTATATTCAGTGTTAATTGTAGCTAGGCTCAAGGTGTTAATGCTAGCTTCTTTTAATAAACAACACTGTCATATGCAAATTTGTGGTGGCAAGAGGTGGCACCCCTGTAGATCCGCCCCTGTTTAAGACTGCATGAAGTAAACCTAAAGCACTGAAAAGTCCAAACATGGACTGCTTCCCATTTTCTCTGTATCATTCCTCCTGTAGTGCCTGTCATCAGAGTAACTTGGGAACGTGTCACTTCCTACATGTTAGCTCGAGGATCAGTCCACTGACACTGATTTGCAGACTGCGGTCAAGTGAGCCCTCACTTACGAAGTCGCAGTCAAGCTAGCCGCCCCGCCAGCCGCACCTAAAATGTTGTTGCACTACTCTTACGCATATTACGGTATAGGTGCCGACTGGCTTAGAAACGCAGTGTTTTCTGTCCTGACACTATTTTACTTCACAATCCACTCCCAGTTTTGGTTAATCTCCACTTTCACCCCTGTGATCCACAGCCCAAATTACTGTATGATTCAGAGAAAATTAACAATAAAATTTACCCAATTTACTCAACTATACTTTTAATGTCCTCATCTTTGAGCTCAGATTACAGGAAAACTGAAAGAGGTGACGCAGATATCTCACTGGATTCTGACTCTGGGTGACCCCCACTCTGCATGCTGTGATCCACAGCCAAAATTACTGTACAGTTTTTGAGAAAATTGATAGTAAAATCTTCCCATTTTGCTTTACTGTACTCTACATATTGACATCTTTGATCTCCGATTACAGGAAAACTGTAAGAGGTGACGCAGATATTTCACTGGATTATGAATCTAGGCCATCTCCACTCTTCACCCTGTGATCCACAGCCAAAATTACTGTACGGATTTTGAGAAAATTGATAGTAAACTTTGCACAATTTACTCTACTGTACTCTATATATTCTCATCTTTGAGCTTAGATTACAGGAAAACTGTAAGAGGTGACGCAGATATCTCACTGGATTATGACTCTGGGTGACCCCCACTCTGCACCCTGTGATCCACAGCAAAAATTACTGTACAGTTTTTGAGAAAATTGATAGTAAAATCTTCCCATTTTGCTTTACTGTACTCTACATATTGACATCTTTGAGCTCAGATTACAGGAAAACTATAAGAGGTGACGCAGATATTTCACTGGATTCTGAATCTAGGCTGTCGCCACTCTTCACCCTGTGATCCACAGCCAAAATTACTGTACGGTTTTTGAGAAAATTGATAGTAAACTTTGCACAATTTACTCTACTGTACTTTTAATATCCTCGTCTTTAACCTCAGATTACAGGAAAACTGTAAGAGGTGACGCAGATATTTCACTGGATTATGACTCTGGGTGACCCCCACTCTGCACCCTGTGATCCACAGCAAAAATTACTGTACGGATTTTGAGAAAATTGATAGTAAACTTTGCACAATTTACTGTACTATACTCTATATATTCTCATCTTTGAGCTCCGATTACAGGAAAACTGTAAGAGGTGACGCAGATATTTCACTGGATTATGAATCTAGGCCATCTCCACTCTGCACCCTGTGATCCACAGCAAAAATTACTGTATGGATTTTGAGAAAATTGATAGTAAAATCTTCCCATTTTGCTTCACTGTACTCTACATATTGACATCTTTGAGTTCCGATTACAGGAAAACTGTAAGAGGTGACGCAGATATTTCACTGGATTCTGACTCTAGGCTGTCGCCACTCTGCACCCTGTGATCCACAGCCAAAATTACTGTACGGATTTTGAGAAAATTGATAGTAAACTTTGCACAATTTACTGTACTGTACTTTATATATTGACATCTTTGAGCTCAGATTACAGGAAAACTGTAAGAGGTGACGCAGATATCTCACTGGATTATGACTCTAGGCTGTCGCCACTCTTCACCCTGTGATCCACAGAAAAAATTACTGTACGGTTTTTGAGAAAATTGATAGTAAACTTTGCACAATTTACTCTACTGTACTCTATATATTCTCATCTTTGACCTCAGATTACAGGAAAACTGTAAGAGGTGACGCAGATATCTCACTGGATTATGACTCTGGGTGACCCCCACTCTGCACCCTGTGATCCACAGCCAAAATTACTGTACGGATTTCTGATAAAATTAAATCCTATTCCATTACCAAACAAAATGAGTTCATTGAAGTATTTGCTTAACTACAAGAAATGTCTTTCCACACACAATTTAAATTTTTCAAAATGTCATTCACACACCACCTCAAGTATCAACTTCAGTTTTAGACATTATTTATTCAGTGCTTAATCACAACAATAGTCAACTTAAGGCACTTACATAATAAGTTAAACCTTACAATAATACATACAGAGAAAAACCCAACAATCATATGACCCCCTATGAGCAACAGTGGGAAGGAAAAACTCCCTTTTAACAGGAAGAAACCTCCGGCAGAACCAGGCTCAGGGAGGGGCGGCCATCTGCCTCAACCGGTCAGGGTGAGAAATTACATTTCTCAGATTACTGATTTCTCATATTACTACTACACAGTTTAGATACACTCAACAAAAATATAAACGCAACACCTTTGTTACTGCTCCCATTCCCCATGGGATGGACGTAGAGACCGAAAATTCATTCCAGATACACAATATAACCATCCCTCCCAAACAGTGGTCACAAATCAGTCCAAATGTGTGGTAGTGGGCACATCTGCCATATTGAGATAATCCATCCCACCTCACAGGTGTGCCACATCAGGATGCTGATCTGACATCATGAGTAGTGCACAGGTGTACCTCAGACTGCCCACAACAAAAGGCCACCCTGGAATGTGCAGTTTTGTCTCACAGCAAAATGCCACAGATGCCACAAGCAATGAGGGAGCGTGCAACTGGCATGCTGACAGCAGGAATGTCAACCAGATCTGTCGCCCGTGCATTGAATGTTCATTTCTCAACCATAAGCCGTCTCCACAGGCGTTTCAGAGAATATGGCAGTCTGTGGAAAGATGTCATGGTTGGTTTGCAAGCTGTTTTGTAATTTCTTTATTTAGAATGACATCTTTCCACAGACTTAAAATATAAACGTACTATCAATTACAACCTAGTGGCAATTTCAGCTTCCTTTTACATCATCTTTATGATTCAATTCTGTCATAATCAATTGAGTCTGATTTTGCTTTTCAAAATGAAAACCCAATATGTGTTGAAACAGCAATTTTCATTTTTAAAACATTCTGAAATAATTGAAAGAGTATATCACATATGGACAAATTCGACGGGCCATTAATTTGAAAGGCGAAATCAGACCAACATGAAATTTACATGGTTTTACTGTCGGGTTGGATACTGTTGATCTAAAGTGGAATTATCCTGTGGAAACAGCATCTTTCAATTTAAGAGCATTTTGAAATCGTTAAACGAGTAGGTCGTCTACGGGCAATTTGAAAATACTTTTATTTTGGAAGGCAAAATCAGAGTGACTTGATCTTAACATCGTATCTCTGTGGGGTTGTATACTGTTGATTTAAAGTGAAATTATTCTGTGGAAACAGAAAATTTCCTTTTTAGAGCATTCCGAAATCACTGAAAGTTAGGTAAGTTATTGGCATTTTCAACAGGCCATTATTTTGGAAGGCAAAATCAGAATGACTTGAAATTGAAGTAGTACCATGGTGTGGATGTACACTTTTGATCTAACATGGATTCATCCTGTGGAAAGAGCAAGTTTCATTTTTAGAGCGTTCTGAATTCTTTAAAAGAGTAGGTCGTATATCGGCAATTTGAAAAGTATTTTATTTTGGAAGGCAACATCAGACTGATTTGATATTGATATGGTATCACTGTGGGGTTGGATACTATTGATCTAAAGTGGAATTATGCTGTGGAAACAGCAATTTTCCATCTTAGAGCATTTTGAATTCGCTCCAAGAGTAAGTCATATATGGGCAAATTGAAAAAGCTTTTATTTTGAAAAGCAAAATCAGACTGACTTGAAATTGACATGGTAACATCGTGAGGTTGTATACTGTTGATCTAAAGTGGAATTACCCTGTGGAAACTGAAATCTTCCTTTTTAGAGCATTCTGAAATCACTGAAAGTTAGGTAAATTATGGGCATTTTCAACAGGCCATTATTTTGGAAGGCATAATCAGAATTACTTGAAATTGATATGGTAACATCGTGAGGTTGTATACTGTTGACCTAAAGTGAAATTATCCTGTGGAAACAGCAAAATTCTGTTTAAGAACATTTTGAAATCGTCAAAAAAGTAGGCCGTATATGCTCAATTTGAAAGGGCATTTATTTTGGAAGGCATAATCAGAATGACTTGATATTGATATGGTATCACTGTGGGGCTGTATACTGTTGATCTAAGGTGGAATTACCCTGTGGAAACAGGAAATTTCCATTTTAGAGCATTTTGAAATCACTGAAAGTTAGGTCAATTATGGACAATTTGAAAAGGCTTTTACTTTGGAAGGCATAATCAGAATGACTTGATATTAATATGGTATCACTGTGGGGCTGTATACTGTTGATCTAAGGTGGAATTACCCTGTGGAAACAGGAATTTTCCATTTTAGAGCATTTTGAAATTGTTCCAGGATCAAGTCAGATATGGGCAGTTTGAAAATGCTTTTATTTTTGAAAGCAAAATCAGAATGACTTGATATTGATATGGTAACATCGTCAGGTTGTATACTGTTGAACTAAAGTGAAATTATCCTGTGGAAACAGCAAAATTCTGTTTAAGAACATTTTGAAATCGTCAAAAAAGTAGGCCGTATATGCTCAATTTGAAAGGGCATTTATTTTGGAAGGCATAATCAGAATGACTTGATATTGATATGGTATCACTGTGGGGCTGTATACTGTTGATCTAAAGTGGAATTACCCTGTGGAAACAGGAAATTTCCATTTTAGAGCATTTTGAAATCACTGAAAGTTAGGTCAATTATGGACAATTTGAAAAGGCTTTTATTTTGGAAGGCAAAATCAGAATGACTTGACATTGATATGGTATCACTGTGGGGCTGTATACTGTTGATCTAAGGTGGAATTACCCTGTGGAAACAGGAATTTTCCTTTTTAGAGCATTTTGAAATCACTGAAAGTTAGGTCAATTATGGACAATTTGAAAAGGCTTTTATTTTTGAGAGCAAAATCAGAATGACTTGATATTGATATGGTATCACTGTGGGGCTGTATACTGTTGATCTAAAGTGGAATTACCCTGTGGAAACAGGAATGTGCCATTTTAGAGCATTTTGAAATTGTTCCAGGAGCAACTCAGATATGGGCAGTTTGAAAATGCTTTTATTTTTTAAAGCAATATCAGAATGTTTTGATATTGATATGGTAACATCGTGAGGTTGTATACTGTTGATCTGGAGTGGAATTACCCTGTGGAAACAGGAAATTTCCATTTTAAAACATTTTGAAATCACTGAAAGTTAGGTCAATTATGGACAATTTAAAAAGGCTTTTATTTTGGAAGGCATAATCAGAATGACTTGATATTGATATGGTATCACTGTGGGGCTGTATACTGTTGATCTAAGGTGGAATTACCCTGTGGAAACAAGAATTTTTCATTTTAGAGCATTTTGAATCGTTAGAAGATTAAGTCAATTATGGACAATTTCAAAGGGCCATTACTATGAAAGGCAAAATCAGACTGACTTGATATTGATATGGTATCACTGTAAAAAGACTGTGGTTGGAAAGTGTTGATATAAAGTTCAAATAGTATTTGGAAATACGACTTTTGCTTTTAAGAGCATTATTAAGTCATTGAAAGAGTAGTTCAAAAATGAAGATTCACAGGGCTTTTACTTTGAAATCCAAAATAAGATGGCCTTGATAGTGACAGGGCACAATTAGGGTACAAGGCTGTGTCATATAGATCTAACATTAGAGTTTGTAAAAAAAAAAAGAAGCCTAAATTATATGTTATTATGTTCTTAACATATCTGTTAATTCACTCGAAGTTGGCTTTTATTTTGAAATCCGGTTTCCACATCCATTCCCGTAATACTTTGAATACACAGGGAACGTAAAACAAACTGGAGGCTGGCTTGACTGCAAGTCTCGAATTGGAGGCTGGCTTGACACAAGTGATTTGCAGCCAATAGGAAGCCGACCTCATTAAAGGTACTGAACACACCTGAGATTTTTTTTTTTTTTTTTACACAGATTTTCATTGGCACATATGTTCACACTAACGTAGAGAGTCTTACACCATCTCCCAGCGGTTTGCAGAGAACAACAAGTGCACCGTGTGGTCCTCCAAATCACTCTTGTTCTCCAGGTAAGCCCCAATCAGCTGTCCGATCGTCGTGGTCCTGTCTGCATGAAGAAAACCGCCCCGGGACAACACGTCAGACACGTTAAAGCCAGAGGAGAACTTTAAGCTCCTTCGGTGAAAAACGGAAAGCATTCTCACCGGGGAATCTCATCATCTCAGCCGGCCTGCCGCTCTGCTGCAGAGCTTGAACCAGCTTGCTGCACTGCGTGGTCTTCCCGGCCCTGTCCACCCCCTCCAGCACGATGAGCGCTCCTCTCTTACCCGCCATCTCCGACCACTGTCCGTCAGTGCTGCGGTGAACGTTGCAGAAACCACGAACAAACTGAAGCCAAGCCCTAGAAACAGACCTGTGCCCTATCACCATTTGCCGCCTTTTCCTAAAACAAAACGTCAACAAGGAAACACAATGACGCACTTCCTGTTTCACTTCGTCACGTTTCAGCCAGCCCATTAGCTCTCCGACTGCTGCCCTCTACTGTTTACCCATCATCCCCCTTCACAGATCATTTAGATTTTGCCTACAACACCGTGTAAATACTCCGTCAGTCTGTTTGAATTAGAATATCCAAGAAAAGCAAAAATGCAGGAAAGAAAACTCCTACAACTGCTCCAATATCTATGGAAAACTGCTCTCTACTTCCTTGGCTGTACTTAGAACTTCATACACTTAATCACAAGCAACAGTTATGCTGAATAAAACACGTTTTATTAGCACAGGGCAATTTACTGGCTGATTCACCTGTGAGTGTGCAGTGTCCCGAAGTTCGCTCTCAGATTGAAATCTCAACAAATCACAACAGCAATCTCCTTGAGATGCTTCATATTAGAGATTGATTTATATAAGGTAATAATACGGCGAAATAAGATGACAACCCCTCCTATAAGAGTTGGCGTTAACTCTCCAGGTATCTGATAGTCTGGATGTCGTTTTAAAAGATATTCCCAGATTTGGTGTTTTGATAATGGTGCTGGATAGCAAATAGACACAAAATGTCCCATAACTGTTTAGTTGTTTTTTAGAGCTGGAGGTCATAAAGACTATATATTTTTATTGTTTGCTATCCCTTTTTTGTCCCTTTGTGTCCGGTGGCACCCTGGAAGGGAACACTCCCATCAGGATGAAGGTGATCACTTAAAACTAATTCCAGCTAAATACCCACAGGTCCTGTAAAAGGTGATATTCAACACCTTTCTTTTTCTGATAGTATGGAGGGAAATAATCTGTTTCACTCCCTTTGACACGATGAATGAAATTAATCATTAATTCCTAGTTAAATAATTATATATATATATATATATATATATATATATATATATATATATATATATATATATATATTAAATTATAGCCTATTGATACGTTGGTTTGTTCTGTGAATGAACACAGCAAAAACAAAAGACCATAAAGCAGATGGGAGGGGGTGGAATAGGTTGTTTCCCATTAACAGAGACTGTCATGACAAGTTACTGTATTGTTAAAAATGTACTTAACTGCAATATATGTATGTATTTAACTTTAATATTTAACTGCACAACCACATGAGCACCAGATTTCATCCTTATGGGAAAATGATCTTTACAGCATTAGACACGTGTTACACTTTGCTCTTGTGACAGTGTTTCAGAGCATCTTTCAGTGCTGCCAGCACCATATCGACGTTCTCCCTGCTGCTGTTACATCCCATCAGTCCCACGCGGAGCACCTGGAAAACGACAAAAACATCCAATGTAAAACACACAGGCAGGAACAAATGTGTTTGGATGATGCATATTGGCACTCGATCATCATTTTCTCCTACCAAACCAACTGATGGTCCGAGCCCCCCAGAAATCTCCAGATTGTGTGTTTTCATTATGAAGCTTGTGATCTCTTTCCAGTCATATCCATAAGGAGCAACAATTGTAGTGACTGTTGGTAGCCTCAGACGCTGTAACAAACAGCTCATTATTCAATCTTATATAAGAAAGAGCTGCAAGCTTGATGTAAATTCCCATACAGATTATTATGATTATTCTAAAAACTTACCTTTTCTTTGACAAAAAGCTTGAGACCCATGCTCTCCAGGCCAGCATGGAAATATTCGGCTACCTTCAGATGTCGTTCCCATGAATTCTCCAAACCCTTAAAAAAAATTGAATTATAGAATTAAAGCTAAAAAATTCACAGACAATTCGCAGACACTAGGGAGCTGCAAGTCATCAACCATATCTCAATTTTCAGAGTACTGATCACAAAAGTGTGCTCTACAGCTGTGCTGTGAAGCTGCATGTTCAGCTAAATTCTAATGCTGGATGACATGAATATTTAACAGGGGAAAGTGTTTCATGTTCACTCTTAGACTAGTGTGTTAGCACTTTTCATATTAGCATTAGGCACACAATACCAAGTCTGGTGGGAATGTCACGTTGTTGGTATTCCAATCAAAGCAGTGGATAAATTAAATTTTGGCCTGATAACTGTTGGAGACTATAGAAATATAACGAGCCTAAAGTTGGTAGGATTAATTCTCTGAACATGATCATCAGTACAAGGCTGAAATATTTTAGCCTGCACAAAAGCCAAACATTTGTTCACTCATTAATTAATTATCTATTAATGAATTCATACACTACCGTGTGGCTGTTTTGACAAATTGCCCCTGACATCAACACTCTTGGGATCACTTAACCAAGTAAACCCCTCCACCATGGATCTAGAAAGCTGTGGTGGTTTGGGCATCTAACTACAAAAGCCACTTCCCTCTCCTCACCTGAGGAGGTGGCTGAGGGCTGTCTGATCATACCTGCTTAGACTCCTGTCCTGCAACTCAGACTGAGATAAGCAGGATAATAGATATTTTTCCCCCTCTATGGGATTCCCAAGACAGTTACTGAACCACATAGGATCCAGCTGCTTAACTGGAGCTTAACTGTATGGGCCATAAGAAGTGCTCAACTGGTGGGAGGTGTCTGCAGATTTCCTCAACAAACTGAGTTCTGCATCTGCAAAGTTCTGACTGCTGCAGCTGGACTAATTATTCTCTCTTTTTTGATTCAAGAAAAGTGAGGGGTCTATATTTCGCATTCACTCTGCAACTCATCTGTTTAATAAAAGTCAGGATTTTAATTGAAAATGTGACATTTGCTTAGTGACACCAAATGTTTTAGCTGCAGTGCTTTTATCTCAGGTTTCCACAGAGGAGATACGCTCTGTTTCCATTACTGTATTCTGTGCTTCATTAGTTAATTGCATAAAATGTTAAAACTGCAGGCTCATGTCTCACCTCTTCAACAAGGACAGACAAACTTTCCCTCAGAGAGTAAAAAGCAGTGACAGGACCTGTGTGGTGATATCTATGAAAAGAGACAAAGCAATACCAAATGATCTTAGTAATAGGTTAAAAGTGAGCCTGAAACACGGTCCAGTCTGCAGAGAAAGTCTTACACTCTTGATGGCTTTCCATCACATCCCCAGTAGTTTGCCAGCCAACTCAAATCCAAGTAAAATGACACAGGCTTTGTCCTTCGGCTGAAGATTTTTTGGCTGTGGATAAATTTACCTTTAAATACTTATGGTACCCTATTATTCTGAATGAATAAAAATGATAAAAATGTGCAGTTCTTACCATGCTCTCTCACTGAAGGAAATCGGTGCTGTACCTGGTGGAGCATTCAGAACCTTTTGGGAGCCTGTATACAGGATATCTATCTCTAAAAGTACAAACATCGACAGAAAAATCCACATATATTATTTCATAAAATAAAGACTGGAAACATCTGGCAGGATTTTTCAGTGCACCTTGCTGGTCCATGTAAACAGGGGCTCCTCCAATTGATGCCACAGAGTCAACAAGAAACAGGCAGTTATACCTGCAAGCAAATCACAAAACACCTATATCATCTGTCTAGCTGCAGATGTGGTGATGGCAAAGTGCTGTGTCTTACTTATGGCACAGCTGTCCGATGCCATCTAAAGGATGCAAGACTCCCGTAGAAGATTCTCCGTGTGCCACAAAGAGCAGCGCAGGTCTGTGTTTGGATAAAGCCTGCGGTGAGATAACAGTGTGATTACACAAGTGGCAGCAGTGACAGAAATGATTAAAGTAGCCTGATAACTGGAGCATCAGGAAACAATACCTTTTCCATCTCTTCAATAGTGAAGCAGCCACCAGGAGGAGCCACTATAGTGTTTACTCTCGCACCTGCAGGTTTGATACACATGCGTTTTTCTTAATTAACTGTTTTTTTAATTACACCAATGAAAGCCACCTTAAAAAGACAGCAGCAGTAATACTCTATATTTTTATCATCAAATCCTGTGGAAAGACCTATGGGAGATTATTTAATTATGTTCCACAATGCTCCGTTATTTTCCTAAAAGTCAGTATAATGCACTGCCTGACATGTTCGTTACTGTGGACATGCTGCAAATACTAGAGCAGCTAATGAGTATTCACCATAGACTGCATATATGGCTCATGGTTCCCTTATTGTATGACCTCAGTAAAAACCTTTCTCAGGAGATTATAGGTTCAGCTGCTAGCACAACATTAAGTTAATGTTTTAAACAGCTATGATGGCGTCTGTGAAAATGTTCAGCTTGACTTGCAGTGTGCTTTGGTGTCATGCATGTTGTGCCTGTCACAATTTGTGTAACCTGGAACTCACACAATGGCCCGGGTGGAGGCACAGTTGCGTGAGGGAGACAGTTTCTTAGGCGATTTCAGAGATTAGCAGATGGCACACATCAACTTTGCTGTACATTTGGAAAAGGCGTAAGGCGAAAGTATTCCACAGCAAAAGCTCTTTTTGAACAGTGCCCATCTGTTGTAGGAAATTATATTTTTGAATTTGGTTATCTTCCAGGATTTGTTAGGTACAAATGATACAATGAGCCTTACCTATCCTCTCTGCCATCTCAGCTGCTCTCTCCCCCCAGATTCCATTCACAGCTACAAGCACGCTTTCCCCGGGCTCCACTGCATTGAAGATGGCGCACTCCATAGCACTGTGGCCGGTGCCACTCACAGCTAGAGTCATTTTGTTTTGAGTCTGGAACATATACTGGATCCCACTCTTGATGTCGTTCATTATCTGTAATTGAAAAAGTTTGGTGTAACGAGTAGCGATCTGATGTTAGAACCATTCTCAATCTTTGTCTAGCACAGACAGCATGCAACCCAAATATAGATCCTAGTCATTGGTGTTAAACCTCTGAAGTTACCTCGAATATCTCTGGATGCATGTGTCCAATGACAGGGTTAGCACCAGCCTCCAAGATCCGTGAAGGGACGTTTGAAGGTCCCGGTCCAAACATGTGACGATAGGGAACAGTCAGAGGTTTCTGCAGGCATTTTGGTGGCGGTACAGAGATGGACGACATCTTCCCAGCAGTGTAACAAGCAAAACAAAACCGCAAAGAGCCGTGGAACCAGAGAAACCACACCTCAGCTTAACACACCTCTCTTTCTGACCAGTGAGCACCACAGGTCAGAAGACCATCATAACATGTTCTGCTTTTATCTTTCTCTTCTTATGTCAACACTTGTTGGTCTCTCTGTGTAATGAGCTCGTGTAGTTTGATTTGTTCTCATTTTTCAAGATAAGCAAGTGATCCTGCATGTCCCGAGATGTTAATCATTGACCACCAACTGAGTCTCAGGTTTAACTATTAAACTGCAGTGTTCCTAAAACATTAACAGAGTTTGTTTGCTAAAAAAATTCACTTTGTAAGATGATATTTTAAATGCATTAATGAACCTTAATTAAATCTATTACATCTCGGGTCATTAAGAACCCAACAATTCTCTCATAAGGAAATAGTTGATGAGGAGAAACTCATTTTTAACAGGATGAAATCTCCTGTTAAAACAAGACTCACAGTGGACAGCCTTCTACTTTTAAATATCCTAGGAACCACAATCAAATCAGCAGTCTGTGAGTAAAGTGCTCTATTGGGAGAGTATGGCCCTTTAAGATTTGTCATTATTCAAGACCTTGTATGTGAGGAGAAGGATTTTAAATTAGATTCTGGATTTAACAGGGAGCCAATGAAAGGAAGCCCATATGGGAGAAATATGCTCTCACTTTACTCCCTGTCAGTCCTTTCACTGCAACATTTTGGATCATCTGAAGGCTTTTCAGGGAGCTTTTAGGACAACCTGATAATAATGAATTACAGCAGTCCAGCATAGAATTAATAAATGCATGAGCTAGTTTTTCAGCGTCACTCTGAGAAAGGATGTTTCTAATTTTAGAGATAGTGCACAGATGAAAGCTTTTGCTTGAGTATTCTTTTGAAGTAAATATGCGGCATCGTAATTACATTTTTCTGTGCAGTTAAAATGCTAAAGTTCAGCAGAAGTTTTAGTTTTTTAAATGACCCTTAGGCCAGTTTTTGTTTTCCATTATTATGAGGTCAATAACTTTTTAACCATCACTCAGTGAGAATCAGTGGTAAATTGAATATTTGAGGTTTATTATGACAGCTTGTCATTGTGCTTCACAGTTGGGCCTGATTTGTCTTCTGAGGGGTGAGGAGATGCTTCCCCAGAGGTTCGGCGCAGAAGCTGCCATCTTCGTACACGAGCCGTCCCCTCAGGATGGTGGCGCGCACGGCCCCTTGCAGTTTGAGGCCAAGGTAAGGAGTCAGCTGATTGCACAGTCACAAACAGCAAACTGTTATACAAACAACACTCGTCAACTCATCATACAGTGTTTATGTTAAAATTTTCTCAGTGATTGTATTTACCTTGTTTTTATGATGTATGTTTTCTTCTTGAATCTGTGAAACACAGCAAAGGATGAAAGACATCTCCCTCAGGATATGATGACTGTTTATGGTTTCTTACCTCAAACTCTCTCTCTGGGTCCCACACGACCAAGTCGGCATCATAACTGGGGGCAAGGCAGCCCTTCCGGCTGTCGAGGCAACACAGCTGAGCTGTTTTTTGGCTCAGGAGCCTCACAACATCAGGGAGCTGAAAACCTCGTTTACTGGCTGAACTCCAGAACAGAGACAAGCCTGAAAACGATGAGAGTAATAAAGAAGATCACTGAGAACTGAACTGAGACTAATCAAATCAGAGTTTTTCCACTCCTTAATTCTATTTGTCCTTTAATAATAAGATTGTATGAGGCGAAACACTGCGTATCACTGTCACGAGACGTGTTGGTGTCACACTTTGACCGCTCTCTCACTGAGGCAGAACAGTAAATGATTGCTTTAAACTGGAACTCGTTCATGTTTACCTTCCTGTGAACTTTGACTGACTGTCAGTGATTGTCAAAAGCATTATGGGGATATGTGGGGGCAGGGGGCAGCTAATCCAACCCAAAAGAAAAGAAGCATATCCCTGTAATATTCCACGGATTAGAATTCATTTGTAATCCATCCATCCATTTTCTTCTGCTTATCTCATTCAGGGTCGAGGGGTTGGAGCCTAACCCAGCTGTCATACAGTGAGAGGCAGATTACACCCTGGACAGGTCACCAGTCTGTCAGAGGGCTAACACACAGAGACATCATCTCTTCTATTCATATCAAGTGGTTGATTCTCACTAGAGCGTTCACTATTATACGAGGTACTATAAAAGTGCTGAAAGTGCTGTGATTATAATTGTATTGTCTGAAACACTACGTTATGTTGCAGTAGTTGAGTAGAATAGTTTCGCCATCTGCAGTTACTATTGATGCGAATGCCTGTTAACAATTCACATTACTGTCATCCAAATACAGTTTTGGCATTTGGTCTTTCCATTGCACCAAACAAATACTTGGAAAGCTGCAGCAAGACCTCCTCAGGATACAGAACAGATCACGCATCTGACATGACATTAATTATGGAGGAGAGAGGCTTGCTGAGGCAGCAGTAACTGCAGGCAGGTGGCATCAACTTTGCCGGTATGATATGCAGAAGGGGTTGATGTAGGCTGCTGAGGTCCCGGGACCGTGGCAGACATTAAGGTCTGCCTGCCTTTTTGATAGTTGCTACTGAATATTAAATATTCTGCATTTGTGTTTGGACGAGTCAGTACCAAACTGTAAAGAAGAAATCCCTCCCCAAGCCTGTGTGAAGTCTCCACTGTCCAGTTTCTTCAAGTCGGTGGTGCAGGGGGAGTGGTCTGAGACCACCATGTCAATCTGTCCAGCTTTCAGCGCAGACCATAGCTGCTCCTGGTGGGGAAAAAAAAAAATTCAGTCAGAGAGTAGCTTTTTGTTGTTGTTTGCTGAAAATAGTCAACTTTGTGTCTTCTGTACATATGATTGTTTACTCGGTTAACAGATCCTCTGATGGGTGGGCAGCACTTAAATTGCGTGGCCCCTGCAGGTATGTCTTCTGCACACAGGCTGAGATAGTGGTGGGTGGTCTCCACAGTCAGAGGAGCTCCAGCCTGCCGTGCTTCCTCAATCAGTTTCAGTGGCTTTGCAGAAGACAAGTGAACTATGTGGCAGCGAACCCTGGAGCAGGGATATTATAAGAAACATCAGTGTCTCCCTTTGGTTGATTTTCTTATGGAATGACTCTATTTTTTCCTGCTACAAACAGAACCTATACAAATATATGAACTATGATATTATGGTTATTCGTTAACATGATGATTTTCTCACCTGTACTGCAGGCAAAGCTCTGTGACAACACGAATAGCTTCGGTTTCCATGACGTCTGGCCTGGACCGCAAGAAGGTGGAGTACTGGCAAGGGTCTAACATGGGGTTGGGTAAGAAAATATCAGTGTTTATTAGTGTAAAAACAAATAAAAAGGATAAAGGATGGATGAATTTTGGACACTGACTACATTATATTTTTAAGTATTTTCATAAAACACTGTAATGATTGTTACCACCAGTCTCTCCTTTTCCTTCCCAAACGTCCCTCTCTGCATGAAACTGGAGGAGACAGGAGAAAAAGGCTTATTTTTTTATTTCATCTGGCAATGTTCTGTGTGCAAACTAAAGGCAAATCACACACAGAGTAAGAGAACTTAATGTTACGTAAGATGTTTTGGTTTGTAAATTACCAGCAGGACGCTTCCTGTGCCTTGCAGCTGCTTCATGGCTGTATGTAGATCGCTGTCATTTACATGGGGGAACTCATCCACCCCGCTATGGATGAGAAAACACTTGAAGCCAGCCACTCCAGCCTGGATCATTGGACGTAGATGGAGCTGCAAGGAGACATTCATGGAGCGTTTTCTTTAGTCTTGATTTTTTGTGTTTGCTTTTTTACAACCTGGCCTGTTTGTAGAGTTCATCATGCTAAAGCTGTGCACACATTACCTGATTGCCAGGGACCACGCCTCCCCAGAAGGCTACATCCACAAAACACTTCCCTGTTGCCTCCCGCAGCTTCTCGTGAAAATTTCCAAGAGTTGTGGTGGGAGGGATGCTGTTTCTGTGTGAATAACAAAGGCCTGATGAGAGCTTCATGTCTACTGTTTAAAAATAATCTTTCTAAAATGGTCCCAGGCCAAAGCCAAAAATCTTTTCAGCCATAGAATAAAACATAAAACTGATAAAGAAGACATGTTACGTTACTATTACTTTTTTCATTATTTGTGCTATATTTAACCCGTCAGGCAAGACTGCATCGTTATGTTTTGTTTTCTAGCTTTAAACTTTTTCCAGTTACCCTAAACTCATTCACTGTAAGTATAATTCTTAGAATAAAGTGTTGCTCACAAATAAAAATTTCAGCCTTGACATTTTAAACCAAGCCATTGACGTACAGTGCTTCTCAGATTCATTTTGATGTTTGCCTGAGGAAAACAACATTTATTTTGCAGTCTGTTTACCCTGCACGCTCTGCCAGTGACCTTGTCTGATCAGACTGCAGGGACTGATTTCTGAATTGGTGAAGTCTCCAACTTACAGCGGCATGTCCACAATCGTCGTCACCCCTCCGGCTGCTGCAGCTCTGGTGGCGGTCCAGAAACCCTCCCAGGAGGTACGGCCTGGTTCATTCACGTGAACGTGGCAGTCTACAATGCCTGGCATCACCACGCTGTCACCCACATCCAGCACCTTCCAACCACAGAAAAGTTTTTTAAACAATGCAATGAATCAAGCATCTGAGAGAAATAAGATCTTCAGGAGTGTTAAATCAGTGAATTACAATTTTACAGACAGGCGAATTATCCTGAGCAGTGTTCTGAGAAGTGAGACCCAGCTTACCTGACAGGCCACATCCTCAGAAAAGCTGCAGCTCGAGACTATTTCATGTATCTTCCCATCCTTTATAACTACAACTGCAGGACGTACTTTGTCACCATCCAGCACCCTCGTACTCCTCACAGCACTGACTGTTGATCCGAGTTCCATGTTTCTTTTTTATTGACTGTTATTGAGTTGAGTACCCTAGACTCTCACTAATATTCCTCTGAACTCTAGATAAAATCTGAGCAGCTCAGTTGCCCTATGTGGAGGCACAACCCTCTACTGAACGGGCTTATTGACCTTTGTTTGGCCACGTGACATGCAGGGCCAGTCATGCACGGTTTGTATGAAATTTCACAAGTAGGACCATAAAATATACTGATTCTAGAGGACATATGACAAATTGTGAGCATGTTGAGTGGTGTCTGATACTGCATGTACTAATACTGATACTTTTTCTTTTAAAGGCATTTTCATACTTCATGTTTGAGACAGATTTTTTTCAGCTCCATTTAAATATTTCATTTAACATATTTCAGGGGGCTTATTTGAATGTCTGAATATAGTATAGTAATAGATATGATGACCAATATCACTTTTAAAATTAATTCAATTAAACTTTATTTATATAACGAAAACCACAACAGGAGTCATCTCAAGGCACTTTATACTGTAAGGTAAAAGGGCTACAATAATCTATTATTTGTTTGATCGTATTTTACAATGAAACGGATTTAACTTAAAAATGTAGATTTACACTTTTTTTTTTAAACCGAATCAGTTTTGAGCACACATCTGCGCCGATTCTGACAAGTATTTAAAAAAATAAAAATCTCGTGCGCAAATCCGACAGATGTGATCCTCCTCACCTGTCATCACTGCAGCCTGCTGCTGGCTTTGGCTGTCTGTGGGCGTGGGGTGAGTGTGAGGGATGGAGGCTGACAGGATTCAGCCTCCATCCCTTCATCCTCCCGGCGATGCGCTGTGCGTTATGACGCCAGGCCGTTTGACGAGCGCATTACGTGGGGCTGTCAGAGCAGCACAGCAGCCGCGTTATGTAATGCATCGGGTGTTGCTGCACGGATCTCAAGATCTGGAGGAAAACTGACGGATGGCTGATTTGGTAACAAATAACCGCGTGCCGGCGTTTGACTGAGCTTACAACTACAATGCTAACTGTAAACTGTAGGAGTGCAGTGTGATAGAGCCTGACTGGGACATCGGTGCCCATCCCTGAGGTGCACAGACGTCTGGAGCCTGCGGAAGCTGCACATCTTTTTTTTTTTTTCTTTAGCCGGCCGCTGGCGCGTCTCTGTTCAACGTGTTCTCTTATCTCAGTGGAAATAAACCAATGCGGGTTTGGCTGAGGGAAGAAACAACATCGTCTTTTGTTCTTTATTGCGTTGGTTTGAGCCAACAGCCGCTGAGCTGTGGTATAAACAATGGCGGGTCCCGAGCAGTCCCAGCAGCAGCAGCAGGTAGAGGAGAAGGCAGAGCACATAGATGATGCTGAGATGGCTCTGCAAGGCATTAACATGCTGCTCAACAACGGCTTCAAGGAAAGCGACGAGCTGTTCAGGAGATACAGGTAATTATTTTGCGCATTAATCGCTGCAATCTTGCTGAAGTCTACAATTTAGTGACATTTTTAAAGTCTGAAACACTATATACACAGTACAGTATGTCCCTATGGATCCACATATACCTCAAACGGAAGAATATTTTTTAAAGAACTTTACTATCTTTGAGGATCTGTCTGATTTATGTCACCACCTTTAAAATGGAAGTCATAGCACTAGAGTTGAAATTAAGAAACCAGGTGACAGATATAACAAGTTAAGAAATCAAAGAAAATGTTAAACGATGTCAGTTACTTTATTACTGTATTTTCTATCATGAAAGTATTTGGTGATTTTGTAGTACATTGTAATAAATGTAAATCAGTTTAAATGTATTTTAACTTATTGGTCGAGATAAAACATTTTGGGATTTCAGCTTTAGCTCTGAAGAGTCGTGAAGGATAAAGGATATTTTTTCTGGCACAACAGATTAATGATACTTGTTTGTTGCAGCCCTACGTGGCCTCGCTAAATGTATGCACTGAGACACTTGCATTTTTCTCCTTGCATGTCAGACAGATAGTCCTTGGCAGCGGTCATGACAGCTTAAGATGAGACTTGTTTCTGCTCTGTTTGTGCCAACAGAAAAAGTTACTGTCTGCAGCTCCTTTTAAAAATGTTCATCTTGGTTTTGCAGGACACCCCAAAAATACACAAAAAGCATAATAAAGATTTTTTTTCTTGTTCTCTGTTTTTTGTTTCTTCACAGGGGCCAGAGCCCATTGATGAGCTTTGGGGCCAGTTTTGTCAGCTTTCTGGTGAGTTTTCTTAGCCAGTAGTCCAAAAAAGTTGGTAGAAAAAATAGCAATGCACTGAAAGAGGTGTGAAAGATGCAAGAGTAGAGTTAAAATAATGGCCATCCCATCGCAGTTCACCCAGGTATTAGGACCTCATTGTCACCACTACATCCTCTCCTTTGATTTGCTTTTAAATCCATTAACATAATGGATGCTTCCTCCTCTCAAGATCAGCATCACTCTTGCAGTGAAGCACATTACTGAAATGCTTCAATAATGGCAGAAGGAGATTTTTCACAGCATGGTTGTCACACACACACACACTCACAGACACTGCTGTGTCACTCCCACTCGTGTCGACACTCGCACAGCATGATGTCATCCTCTGTCCCCAGATGCTAAATGGCCCTGAAGGCTGTTGGGGGTGCTGACATCTGACCAATCATTGCAGGCACTCACACATGCCCAGTGGCATTTAATGCATCATGCATAATATTATTACAAGCTAGTATAAAACCACAAAATTAATTTCTTATGTCAATGTAAGAAATTATTCTTGTTTTATATTTAGCATTTCACCCTGTGTGTGTATTCTGCTGGGCTGCATCTTTTCAGCCATCCCAAACACAGCTGCACAGATGTCACCGTGTTCCTCCATTCATTATTTTGTAGAAAGAGCCCTTTGTCCTTTCCTGCTTTTAAAGCTATTACATAATGCTCCTTCACTCTTAGATTGTAAGCTAGCTAATGCATAAAAATGCCTTACAAAACAATACAAATTCATATCAAGATAGTACTAATGTGAAGCAATGAAATATCACCAGACAAGGACTATTTTCCTGCCTTTCACTGCAGAATGCCATGATGACATTTGAGGAGGAGAAGATGCAGACTGCCTGTGATGATCTGAGGACCACTGAGAAACTGTGTGAGAGCGACAGCGCTGGAGTCATAGAGACAATCAGGAACAAGATTAAAAAGAGTGTAAGTGCAACGCTATTAAAAAAAAGGAAGAATTCAAAGTGTATATTATAGGACTTTCTGGAGGGCGCTGAAAAAAAACTGTAGACAAAACTGATAAGAGAGCTTCCATTACATTTGGGGCTGAACTGAAATCCAGAGATACTGTTAGTACAGATTTAGATGGATTCCACTGTTGCTGGCATCTTCTTGTATCACGGCCGGTACAGGCTGCAATCCAGATAACTATGTTAGGATCCTCAGCTTTAGGCGTAATGATGCAGGCAGCAATGAGATCATGCCAAACTCACTCGCAGATTCAATTAGTACTCCTGGGAAATTTAATCAACAAACTGGGTGAGGAGTGGAGGGTCATTCAGGAAACTCCCCGTCCCTCATGCCTGCCAACCGCTGGGGAAACGAGATGCATGCTGGCAACTAAAGACGTGTGCCTGTGTGTGCGTGTTACAGATGGACTCTCAACGGTCCGGCGTTGTTGTCGTGGACCGCCTGCAGAGACAGATAATCGTCGCCGACTGCCAAGTATACCTTGCTGTGCTCTCTTTTGTCAAACAGGAACTCTCAGGTAATAAACAAAGAACCATCACAAGCCGGTATGATCTGAATCTGCATCATTCATGAAGTAAACCAGTGTGTGGGAAAGTGGGGGGTTAGATTGCTGTTGGTCTATCATGACTAGGTTTGCTTGATTGTTGAACTTGTACTTGACATTATAATTCTGATTATTTTGCATGATTCATTAACTTAACGAACCTGTGGGATGTTCTTGAACTTTAAATTTAACTCAAGTGAAAAGCTAAGAGAGGTGCAAGTGGTGACAGACACAGGGTTGGATGTTAGTGCCCTCAGAGGAAGAATCTTGTTGTTTTGGTTAGTAAAGCCTGTCCTGCAAGTGCAGTAGATGGTCCATGCTTGTCCACGACCTTCAGTGTAAGTGTCTTACACCGGAGGTCAGGCAGCAGACTCACCTGCCTTGGCGAATCTGTATAATAGCATAGATCAGAGTGATGGAGATTTGTCACCAAACACCCACTTACTCATATGAGTTTTGTTTTAAAAAGTGTTAAGCGATTAATGAAATAATAACACAGAAATTCAGCTCAATGGTTCTCAGGTGATCCTCATTTCTTATGTAATTTGCCGCCTGAAAGATGTGAGAGTGCAAATGTCTGATTCTGTCAAGATTAGACGTTCAAAGATCTGTAGCACGGAGTCTGTGTAATATCCATGTGAGACTGTGTGAGATAGTGCAAGTAACTGGAGAGTTCACAGTGATTAAATTGTCATCTTTTGTCCTGTTCTCCTGCACACTCTACCAGCTTCTTCTGATTCTCAGCATTTTTGTTACAGATCATACACCAGCAGTGTATTTCCAGTATTTCCAGCAGTGAGAATCTTGCTACAGCAAACTAAATGAAGTATAGTTGTTTCTGGTCTGAAATTGACACAATTTGGCACTTAATAAAGTTAAATATTGAGTAAATGGTAAGAATTTATAGTCAGGCCTAAGACTTACTTTCATGGATGGGTTGTTGCAATCAGTTAGATAAATTAGCAATAAATTCAAAACCATAACAGAAGATTTAGAGTTTTTTATAGTTGTCTTCTGGGTTTCTGGGTTTGTTCTTCCACCTCAGTATGTCGGTGCAGAGCGTCCTCCAAAATATCTTATTTCCTGTTTCCACTGACAGCGTATATCAAAGGAGGCTGGATTCTCCGTAAGGCTTGGAAAATGTACAATAAGTGCCACAGCGACATCAGCCAGCTGCAGGACGCCTATCAGCGGAGGTCCTCTGGGAACCAGGACTCCCTCTCAGCAGACAACGCCAACCACAATACACCCGTGGAGAATGGTGTCACAGCCGAAGCCCTGGACCGCCTCAAGGGCTCAGTCAGCTTCGGTTACGGCCTCTTCCACCTGTGCATCTCCATGGTACCGCCACACCTGCTCAAGATTATCAACCTGCTGGGTTTCCCTGGGGACCGACTCCAGGGCCTCTCCTCCCTTATGTATGCAAGCGAGAGCAAGGACATGAAGGCCCCTCTAGCTACGTGAGTGAGCGGAGGTCTTACCGTTTATTACATCAGGCTCATTTCTACAGCAGGAACTCAGAGCAGAAGTTTTATATGTGAGCAGCTCCCTAATCTGCTGTTTCAGACCCTCTAATTCCATTGCAGAAAAGGACGATCCATAAAACTAAACTGAGGTGACATATTTTGTTAGTTTAAACAACATAAATATTAACAACAATAAAGGGAACAGAGATGGTTGATGGTTGATATCTGATGGTGACATTTCAGTGTAAAAATACTGCTATTTGAGCAATGCAGCTGCTGTTCTTCATCATCTTTTAGAAATGTTTTGTGCAACAAGCAAACAGTGCAGTTTTTCATCGGCACTCAGAAGTACCTTCATCTAAGCATGTACCCTTTCCCTTTTTAAAAAAAACAATCCTGAAGAGGTCCAGTGGAGGCAGTTACTGTTACTCAAACAGCATGCAAAGATGCCTGCATCCCTAAAATGGCCCACAAGTTCCTGCGATAGGATAATAATATTATTATTATTAATAATAATAATAAACAAATTAGGAATTGCTGAGTGGTTCTTAATGGTTCTGTTTAAGCTTAATTACTTGTTAATTATAGCATATAGTAAAAGATCGTCACATACGAGTTCTTCTTTTCCCCCTCTTCTAAATTTAAAACAGTCTCACCAACGGTCATTTAACAGCTATTTTGTGGTTTTTGATTACATAACATAGAGCTTGTTAGCCAATCAGGGTCCTATCTTCACCCTGGAAAAAGCAGCTGATAATAGAGTCTCACTAATAGGTTTATTTGAGAGCTGCGTGTCAGCTTTGGGAATTAATTTTTAATCTCAAATTTTAAGCCACATTGACAAGACGTTTATAAGCTTAATTCCATTTCAGAGATTTAGACTGAAGTAGTGAGAACTGTTATCTGACCACCCTGGGCTCAATCTCCTGTTTTGTTGCTCAGGTTGGCCCTCTTGTGGTACCACACCGTAGTGCTGCCTTTCTTTGCTCTGGAGGGCTCGGATACGCATGCAGGGCTGCTGGAAGCTAAAGCTATTCTGCAGAGAAAGTCGGTGGTTTACCCCAACTCCTCTCTTTTCATGTTCTTTAAAGGACGAGTCCAAAGGCTAGAGGTATGTAACCTTTCGGTAATGGTCAGCGACAGATCAGTCAGCAAGTCCATATTAGCTGCAGATAGTTTATTTGTGTTGCGCTCCATGAGAAATACACAGTAGACAAAACATTCTTCACTGTAGTAGAGTATGAAAAATATCATTCACCTCTCTGTGTTTTCAGCACATGCACTTAATATGCATGTCAGACGGTTCATTAACTCACCAGCATCTAATCAACCACCTACTGATCCATCACCCAGCGCATGCATGTAGTCTGTCTAACATGATTACCGTTACCTGTTGGTGTGTGTGCTCTCTCCTCTGTCCCCAGTGCCATATCAACAGTGCTTTGGCCTGTTTCCATGATGCATTAGAACTTGCATCAGACCAAAGAGAGATCCAGCATGTGTGTCTCTATGAGATTGGTACGTGTTTCCTCATCAGGTTAGTCGTGACATACTGGCTGTTGGCGCAGACTGCAGTGATAGATTAATTGCACTCTGCCTGCTTTTCCTTGAAACAGGCTGGTGTAGCATGATAGAGCTGAACTTTGAGGATGCATACAGGGCATTCGAAAGACTGAAGAATGAGTCTCGCTGGTCACAGTGCTACTATGCGTATTTGACCGGAGGTAGGTCTGGCATACACTAACAAGCGACACTGTTAGGATGCTGTTCCTTTTGGTTTAGCTCCTAAATGGTCCTCTTTGTGTGTTTTTTCAGTGTGTCAGGGTGCTTCAGGAGACCTGGATGGAGCAAGTGGAGTTTTCAAAGACGTGCAGAAGCTCTTCAAGAGAAAAAACAACCAGATTGAGCAGTTTGCTGTGAAAAGGGTGGGCACTCTGATGACACCTTTTTATCTTTTCTTTCTTTTAAACAGAGTAGAGCTAGTGACGCTTCACTGCACAGCTGAAGTCAACTGTGACATTTTCACAGGACAGAAGTTACATCTAGTACCTGATTTAATTCATGGATGGTACAAAACATGAACATAGCCATCACGACTAATGAGTAGCCACATTATTCTTAGCCAGCGAGCATGCCCTGGATAAGCCTCATTTCTATAATGATCATATTTTACAAGCTGGACGTGTATTCAAAATGTTTTATTCAAAATGACTGTGAGCCTGTGAGGACGGTGTTTATTGAGGTCAAAGGAGAAAAGAGCCAACACCCATTTTCCTATAGTCTTAAATACAACTTAGAATAGAATACAATAGAATAGAAGGACTACTTTACTGTCATTCAGCATTCATTCATTTAAAACAGTGCAGGAACAGTGTTTCTGCCACCCTGAGCACCACCTGCTGGACAGTAGAAAGAATGCAAGACTAAGGCGACTTGCTTTCACTTTTCAGACTCAGAGGTTAAAACCATGTTTATAAAATTTCGTTTCTATGGATTTTTTCAGCACCCTGGTGGCTTGTGAAGGTACTGCATGTGGACAGAAAGGCATTATTTATAATAAACTAATAACTTAATGCTCATAAAATAAACCTAGTGTATATAAGTTAAATAATCACTTCTCTGGTCTTAGACCTCCAAAAATATTTTGTTTTTTATTTTGAGTTTAAATCATGGAAGCGAGATCGCGGATACAAGCGGCGGAAATGAGCTTCCTCCGAAGGGTGGTGGTCCTCTCCCTTAGAGATAGGGTGAGAAGTTCGGCCATCCGGGAGGGGCTCAGAGTAGAGCCGCTGCTCCTCCACATCGAAAGGAGCCAGCTGAGGTGGTTTGGGCACCTGACAAGGATGCCCCCTGGGCGCCTCCTGGGGTTGGTGTTCCGGGCATGTCCCACCAGGAGGAGGACCCGGGGCAGACCCAGGACACGCTGGAGAGATTATATCTCTCGGCTGGCCTGGGAACGCCTTGGTGTTCCCCCGGATAAGCTGGAGGAGGTGGCTGGGGAGAGGGAGGTCTGGGCCTCTCTGCTTAGGCTGCTGCCCCCGCGACCCGGCCCCGGATAAAGCGGATGAAGATGGATGGATGGATGGATGGATGGATGGATGGATGGATGGATCATGGAAGCTCTCAGGTGGAAAAACATAAGCTGTCAAGAGAGAGTTAGCCTCAACAATCAACTCAACAGAGGACAAAAATGAATCCTTTTAAACGAAAAGAAGGAAATATTTAATCTTACTCTAGTTTGTTGATCAGAGTTTAAAGGTTTGGGTTTCACATTGGGTTGAAGCTTTCTTCAGTTTAGAAATGGAACTGTTTCCTCTTCTTTCTGGCAGCTATTCCCCCACAGACACATTTTAACAGCACAATCAACCATTAAAATTGTAATTAAAAGCAGTAACATTAGCCTTTCAAGTTTGTTTTAATCATTTGAGAGTTACATTAAAAAAGCCTTTTTATGTAGCAATCCTGTGTAGTTCTACGTACAATAATGACTGGGAGTGTCCAATAGGACTTTCTATTAAAACCAAAAGAAATCAGTTTCTGTGCCAAGTAAGTGTTTGTGGTGGTAAGTGGTGACCTCTGGTGAAATATCTGACTCTTCCACCGTACGACAGCCTCTCTAATGTTTTTCTATGTTTTCTGTCTCCTGCCTGCAGGCTGAGAGACTGAGAAAGATGTCGCCCTCCAGAGAGCTATGCATTCTTGGCGTAATCGAAGTTGTTTATCTGTGGAAAGCACTGCAGAACTGCTCCTCATCTAAACTGCAGATAATGAATCAGGGTGAGTGTAGCCCATACAATTCAGATCAGCATTATCTTTGTCATCATCTATCCTGTGTAATCATTTCCTGTTTTGGGGGGGGGTTCAGTATTGCAGACTATAGATGACACTTCGTGCAGAGGCCTGAAACACCTCCTTCTCGGTGCCATTCATAAATGTCATGGAAATATGAGAGACGCTGTTCAGGTATCAATCCGCAGCGACACACTGAGAGGCTTTGCAGTGGATCCACACTGGCAGATTTACTCATTTTGCTCTTTTTTGTGGCCTTCCAGTCATTCCAGCTGGCTGCTAGAGATGAGTACGGACGACAGATCAACTCATACGTTCAGCCGTATGCCGTCTATGAGCTGGGATGTGTACTCCTTGCAAAGCCAGAGGTCAGCTTGCTGGTCACAGCTTTTAGATTTTTTTTTATTTGTCTGAGATGTTGGATATTGTTGCGACTACGTGCCTAATTATAACCCCATGGTTTTTGTGCTGCTATTCAGACGGTGGGAAAAGGTAGATCACTGCTACTTCAAGCAAAGGTAAAATAATAAATTATAAGTTATTTGAATTAGAATGAACTCATTTGCAGTTTTCTAAAAAAAAAAACCTATTTTAATACATGTCTATATTATGTTTTAGGAGGATTTTACAGGCTACGACTTTGAGAACCGGCTTCATGTTCGCATCCATTCAGCCCTGGCCTCTTTGAAGGAAGTAGTGCCTGTGTGACTCCAGACAACTATGAGCATCAATGGCTGAATTTATAAGCCGTTCAGAGTAACTGTTTGATGTATTAGTGAAGGATTTGGGGAAATACATGTTTGTTACCCCACCCAGTCAGACTGACAACCAAGTGTCATCATAAAAATAGCTAGTGTGGCTATTACTAGCAGGCTTAAAACTATGCCTAAAGTTTTCAAAGTTATACTTTTATAGATGTATATTGTTAGCCAGCAAGTTAGCCACCAAAACCTATGTTGTTGCTGCATGGTGCAAGAAATATTAAAAACTTTAGGGCAGATTATTTTCATTGTATGATGAGGTGACTCATATACATCAAGCTAAAATCTAAATAAGAAATTCTGGGAGCTTTACGAATGTGTTTCTTTTAGTTTACATCCAGCTACGATAGCTGTTTTCACCTCCAAGGCATCCATGTCCTGTTTCTGGATATGATCCACGTAGATGAAACTAAATGAGTCCTTATCCCTGGGGAAAAATAACAAACAAACTCATTTCCTCCAATCTTTAACTGTTCCTTTAAGTGTTTTTCTCATGCATATGTGTAAGCTAGCTTGTAACAGTGTACCTCATTAACTTGTGTATTTGGATGACTTTAATGAAGCCTCTCCCTTCAGTGAGCAGTTTACTCAGCACACAACCTCTTAATGAGAGTGGAATTCCCTCAATAATAGTTTTAAAACGGATAAGATACAGTTAATATTGCTTTTACATTTGTGCCATCTCACTCCAACTATAAAAAAGAAAATGCTAAATTAAATTCAGTTGTTTGTTTTTTTTACCACATAACATATTGTGAACAGGAGTGAGTAGAATTTAATATTTGATATATTTAATACATTCTTATACAGACAGATGACAAATTAATGGAAAAAGAGCAGTGGTGTTTCTATCGTGTCACCTTTCGGAATTTTTTTAAAAAAAATCAGCAGTTTTGAATAAAAAAGCAACAAAGCTGAATTTTAGTAACCGACGGTTCAGCACTATGACATCAGCAACGGCCTCTCTGCGGCTATGTTCCTCGCAAGTGGGCCCTGAGGGGATCCAAGAGAACTGTTATGCTGTGGAAGGTTATTTTGATGTCTTGGTTTTGATTCACTTGTTCTCTTAGAGATATGAATCACTGCAACTACTTCAAAAAACTGCTCAAATAAACCCTAGATTTTTGCATTTCAGTACGGCTTTATCCTATAATGGAACAGTTTAATCCTTAAAGGCGATTCCAGGGTGACAGTGCCTCCATCTATAAGACATGAGGGTCACAGAGTTGATCGATAAGTACAAATATCATGCGAATCCCATCGTATGGCCTCATTAATTACTAATATTGGCTTTTCCTTTAATTTGTCACCTGTCTGTAAATTATTAAATAGCTTGCTAATGTTTCAACTGTCACTTCAGTGTTAAAATCGTGCTTTTGGTGACTAAATTTTAGTAATCTGCCTGTGGACTTTGAACAAAACGGACACTGAAACAAGTCATACCGTGTCACACAGTTTCATTACTATTCACAGTGGAAATAAACTAGCAAACTAACATGGGAATAGTTAAATAACGTCACTGGTCACCTAATCTTACAGCGGCTCAAGTAGCTGGAACTTTAACAAATGAGACGACCACACTTCACAATGCCCTCATGGTGTTGCTATGTGAAGACACTGGGCGTGGCTCCTGTGCACTATGCATGGCATGGCAGGGTAACAGTGGCTTTAAGACTGTACTGAAGTCAAATGTACCTGTGTGTCCAGTCCTGCATATATATATATGACGGTATTATAATACAGTACCTTCTGTGCTGTCATGTTACCTCTTGAAAGGTGCTGCTAAATGTCAGCGTAATAAACATATATTACTAGTGACTTCTTTTGTTAGTGTTTTAGTGATTGAAGCTTTTGAATTAGTTCTTAATAGTGGCAAGTTTATATATTACATAAGAGGAGGTGCACTTTTTACAAGCAGTATTTATGCTGTTTTTAGTTTGACTGCTGTGATGGCTGGCGTTAGCAGCTGAATTGACTCAGTATGATCTTGTATTGGACAAAGAACATTGGTGAGAGTGGTTTTGACAACCTTTTTAACCAGTTTAACACTGTACATATGAAAACTTCTGTGCAGAGAACTGCCTTTTATGAACAAGCACTCCGAGGCTTTTGTTATCCGAGCAATACAAGCAAATGAAGGGTATCATATAGTCATTTAAAAAGGCTTTCCACACTGACTCTGTGTTTTTCATCACATCACATTGTAAAATTAAAGGTTTATTTTGCTGACATACCTGGTAAGACAGTGCTAATCATCCCTTGTGGCTGTGATGGATATAACATGTGGTAAATGTTGAGCAGTTGAATGCACCCAGTACTTCTGTCACCGAAAGATTTTCTTTTGTCACGAGATTATGTTGGAATTAAAGTTACAAGTCAGGATGATGGTGTTCAAATGTGTCACTGAACAATAAACTGTTCTCCATTAATCCAGGTAAACAGTGTGTGTTTTTCTCTTCCCTCTGGACTGAAATTGCACCTTCGAAAAGTGATGTTGCACCGATGACTTTTGGTAGACACACAATAACTGCACTTTCAAGAAAATGTCTGTGAAACTGTTTGTTATGCTGTCAAGTTTCTATGTATTCCCATTGAATTTATCTTTACTAACTCCAGCGTCCTCCCACGGTCCAAAATATGCATGCTAGGTGAACTGACTTGATTAATGCTCTATTAATGTAGTTGAGCAAATCCCAGATAGTTGATTCAGTAGTTCTGGCAAAACATGAAGTGGGAAAAGCATTTCATTACTCATTCAAGTCATTTATTCAGTCATTATATCAACTTTTTGGGATTAGGTGAATTATATAAATGGCAATACATTACATTCATTAAAATTTTAATTCCATTCATGTGCACTCTTATAAATATCTCGCAGTCCTATTGGATCACAGGCT
This sequence comes from Mchenga conophoros, assembly GCF_057382185.1. NCBI lineage: Eukaryota > Metazoa > Chordata > Actinopteri > Cichliformes > Cichlidae > Mchenga > Mchenga conophoros. Next base: position 14,138,415 of record NC_140547.1, on the reverse strand, counting down.
CCCTGAACACCGATATTCTCTGCAAGTAGGGGCAGAGCCGCCTCTTCTTCCTGCAGAGGCAGAGGTCCTTTGGTGTGTGATGAGATGCTGCGTATATTTAATCACACCGTTGTGGCCTGTGCTGTGTTTTATCCTGCTGTATGTATGTATCTATCTATGCACTTTCATTTTTTATATCTCAAAGTAAGCGTGCAGAATACGACAAGCTGGATTTTTACCACACCTTCATCACAATGACAGCCGAGCACAGTCACGATAATAATGTGAACTCGCTGAAAATATGCAGTGATGGAAAATTATTCAAATGTGCTCATCAAACCCCAACAATCAAATGGGGATGGTGGGATGGAAACACTCCCTTTTTAAGAAACCTTCGGCAGCATGAGGCTCAAGGACGGTGCAAATGGTTGGGGATGAAAGAAAAGGCAAAAAAAGAAAAAATAATCAAGGGCATACGAGGACAGGACAAACCACATGGTGGGAGGAAGAGGACCAACGTTACTGACATGCAGTAGTGATAAATTAACACACTGAGAGTAAAAGACAGAAGTGGAGCAGAAGTGCTCAGTGCATGATGGGAAGTTAATTAGCAGTTGTGTCCTATAAAAGCATAACTAAAGGATGGATCAGGGTTGGCTGATCCAGCTGTAGCCATAAGATTGATCAAAAGCAAAGTCATAAGTTTAATGTTAAAGAGAACATGTCTGGTTACACAGGAGAGGGACAGGAAAGCTGAAGGCTCAGCCTCCCATTAGACTTTTGGAAGCTCAAAGAATCAAAGTAAACAACTCTCTGCTGCCACACAGCTCATAACTGTTATTCACTCCCCGTCCTGATACTCTTATATCATTTACTATAAACAATAACGGTACACTATTATTGCAATCTAGACCACAGCTTAAAAGTTCATAGAGAATTAGAAAGGTCTTATTTCCTGACAATAGTGAAATTCTTTTTTATGTTTTACTAATCAGAAGTATAAAGAACGATTATAAACAATTAATTGTAACATTTATCATAAATCACGAATGAGATTTAGTGGAATGTCTACAAAGGTGTACTGTTAACAACAGAATGATCATGAGACACTGTGGTAAAGTTTAACAGGTTTATTTGCAGATAGTTATGAATACAGGATAAACGATGTGGGCTCCAGGAGACGGGGCAGAGGTGCCGCAGGTTGTCTGAAGGCACACTCAGGCACTGTCACAGAAGATTGGAAGGCAGAGGGGCATCACCTGAAAAAGATAAGCACATGGACAACAACACGGACAGAGGAGAGAGAGAAAAAAGCAGGCAGAGAAAAGAGGGCTCGGGGACCATGATATCTACAGAGGCCCATTTTCAGCATTTATACCTGTTGTTTCAGTGGTACATTGTGTTACCCGCTGTCAGTTTTCTCATGTTAAATCCAAACTTGTCAATCAAGAAATCTTTTTCCAAAGACATCAGCACAAACCAAAATCATTTTGCAGATTAACAACGGTAAATTTGCGAGGTTTGTGATGGATCATCCCATTTTTCCTTTATAATCACATTAAATCAAATTTGCATCTGGTTTATATCCATGTGATGTGTTCATACAGGAGTAATTGATACTAAAAAAGTGCCCATGTGTAACTGTGTAGACATTTCCTAACACATCATGAGTGATTTTCCATAAATGATTCATTAAAAAGACATCTGTGAAAACATTACTGATAAACTTTATGTAATATTACGTTAAAGCAAATGTAAAGTCATAACTGAGACAAGAATGTTTCAATCTGACCACAAACTTTTGAGCAGTACTGTGTATTGTGTACATGTGTCTGACTTTATCTGATCCGGATTATTTTAGTTGTGTCTATCATCAAAAACTGAGTTGAAGTGTTTAAGGTCTGATGGGAAACTCTCCCTAACAAGTCCACTTTATGGCTGCGTGCTCATTTTGTCCTATTAGTGGCTCATAGGTGTCTAACTAGTCCACTTTATGCATACGTCCTAGTGTATCACGCTTATCAGTGGCTCATGGTTGCTTAAGGCCTATGTCTGTACTTGACCACAGAGGCAGAGCATCATTCGATCCTGCCAGCTGCCGATCTAGGGAGCATTTCAAGGATGACACACTCCACTTTCTCTGCAGCAAGACAGCTCATAACTTTTTAACTGTGTTTCCCTGTCCTCATACTTCCACGACAGCTACACTACAGCTCAAAAGTTTGAAGTCAATTAGAAACATCTTACTTTTCTAAAATACTAAAAGTGTTTTTTATATTTTGTAAATTAGTCTGAAATACAAAGAAATATCAATGTTTAAAACTCATACTGATCACAAATAACATAATATCATAATAATATCACAATAATATCACAATAACCATGCGATCTGTCCATACAGGAGTGATTGATACTAAAAATGGGCCCATGCATAAGTAAACACATTTAAATCATATCATATTCAAATCACATCATATTAAATCTCAACGTTTTAGTTACCAAACCTTTTTCCAAAGACATCAGCGTCTTTCCAACTAATTTAAAATTAAATTTGCAATGTTCACTTTTTAAACATCCCATTTTTTCTTATTAATGTAATTAAAACAAATTGGCACATTTGTATAACAACAGCTGGGCCTGCAGATCTGTAATATAATTGTAGTTAACCACGGCTTAGGTACTTTGATCTGCAGTGACCTCGGGCGTCTGGATACCTATTTTTTATTTTCACAGGTGCAGAGCCTTTTCTACAAAATTACAAATAAACTGCATTTTTTAAAAGTTCCATTAGCATTAACAGAGATCGACAAGTAACTAAAGATTTAACAGCGTGATTTGTAGAGAAAAAAGAAAATAACCCATTTCAACATTTTCAGTTCAGATCAAAATTATTGTTCTGATTAAGGAAACAGTAAATTTTGCCACATTATTGTCCTGATCCTCCATTTTTCTTTTTCCAGTGTGATTACTCCAAATTCAACTTTAAATGCATAAATAAATAAAAGCAGACACACACCCAGATGTTTAAACCTTCTGGGTTGTTTTCTTTTTATCAGTTTAACACATGGATTGATTTTCACTTCTTACAGTAAGAATCCTCCAACAACCTTTTGAAAGAAACATTTTTTTGTCTTTCCTCAATTTTGAGACCAACTGAACCCACAAACCTGTAGCTCCAGACCCCAAACTAACCAAATTTAATGTTTCCTTAATCAGCACAGTAATTTTAACTCTTGGTGTGTGATGTCTACTCACAGTTTTGATGCTTGCTTCTTCGACTTGATCCACGATTAGCTCGACACCATCTCTCTGCTGTTTTCTCTCTCCTCGTGCTTCTCCTTCATGCGTCCTGTCCTCAGATATAATCCAACAAGCTGCCTCCTTGTTTCCTCTTTGACTTGTGTTAAGTTAAGTTAAGAGTTAAGAGAAATCCAGAAAAGTTTGCCTGCTTCAAAAGCTCTTCCAGCTGCCTGTCTTGTTGTCCTCCTTTAAATGTTTTCTTTTGCATTTTTGTATTTGTATTTTTCTAACTTCATATTGCCATGATAACATAACACAGAGCATTATGGTAGATTAATTCAGGGGGTTCTGTCCTTCTGCAGAACTGTTGGTGATGTCATAGGGAGCAGAAATCTAAAATTGTGTTAATGAGATTTATCTTTAAACAGACACTCACTGATCCTGCAAGAGCAGGAATTTAACTACAAACCCTCATAGTCCCCATCAGGATTGGTCATTGTGCTCTGCAGTAATGGTCACAGTGGCTGGTTTAAGTTTGTCCCATAGAAATCCTTGATAATTTTCAGGGTGCATGAGTGTTAGATTGTATCTCCATCTCTTCCTAAGCAAGTTGCAAACATGTAGGCGGCATTCATCCACAAGATTTTAGTTTGTTTGAGCTGAAATTCAGTTTTTCATATTCTAGTTTTTTTCTTCAATCAACAGGCAGCTTAAATATCCTGAATGACAATTGGTCATTATCACATACATGTGTTTTTTTTTTAACATGATTTCATTTGGATGACTTCACATACACTAAATTAAAATCCATGTCAAATAGACAGGGTGGGCCATTTATATGGATACACCGTAATAACATGGGAATGGTTGGTGATATTAGAGTCCTGTTTGTGGAACATTAGTATATATGAGGGGGCAAACTCCTCAAGATGGGTGGTGACCATGGTGGCCATTTAGAAGTCGGCCATCTTGGATACAACTTTTGTTTTTTCAATAGGAAGAGGGCCATGTGACACATCAAACTTATTGTTAATGTCACAAGAAAAACAATTGTGTGCTTGGTTTCAACGTAACTTTTCACCGCAGGGCTGTTTGAGCACTGTGGTAGAAATGTATATGTACTAGCTCGGCAAGGACAGTTTAAAGTAGTAGAAAAAAGAAAAAGAACATTTTATTCTTTATTCAAAATATTTTTGTAATTATGATATCTCTTTAACCTACACCCACTACACATTTTTTTAGACCATCACTGGTTTCTTCCCGAAGATCTGGAAGCTGATTGACAATAACACCACTGCTATTGTGAGAGTGGCGCTCAGGATTGCAGCTCTGGAGCTTACATTACATTACATTAAGATGAACTATATGGTGAATGGATGGGCCCCGAAAAGCGCTATATAAATGCAATCCATTATTTTTTAAAACATTTTTTTCTCCTTTTGGCACCTTTTCTTACCTTATTTTTGAAATTTTAACCCCTTACTTATGTGCCATGGCTTTCTCAGTGATCCTAGGATAAAATCTAAAAGCATCAAACTACAAATGACAAAGGCCTCAGAGGAATCCCTTAAATCACTTGAATCTTTCTACTTCTTTTATCACTTCCTGTAATGAAAGTCTTATGCAATCAAATGTAATAAATCACATAACAAATCTATTTTGCTACATTTAAATCTAGCTAATAGATGCAATTAATGAATGTATTTTATCAATGTAAACATCTATGTATGTATGCTATCTACTTAAGAACATTTTGCATTTATAAAATCAGCTAAGCACACTGTATACACACACACACTGTATATTTGACCAGTGACTATTTATTGTCTTCACTAATGAGGAATTTATTGATAAATGTATTCATTGTGATAATGAACATAAACATAACCTGTCATCAATATTGGAGACTGAAAGGACTGCTATAAAAGGGTGTTTTGTTTGTTTGTTTTTGTTTCCACAATTCAGCTTGTAAAATAGCACCAAGGTTGATACGTGATATGTTTATATAGTCTAAAAGTGACTGATTCTTAAATAAAGTCCCGATTTCTGGGAGCTTTTGAACTGGCTGCAAGCATTTGTGTCATCGTACAGTAGGTAAGTGCAGGGAAGAAGTGATTAAAATCCTTTAGGGTTCTCATTTATTACACTTTATTACACAAGAAAACACATTGAACATATAGAGGCTACCTTTTGCTTTTAACTACAGAGTTTAACTTATCTGAAACCATTAAGACAGGAAACATGAGCTCAAATGTGAAATTCTACATGTTTATGTATAACCTGGAGCAAATGGTAGCTTTAATATGAGATAAGAAGGTTTTTGTGTTTGACTCAGGCAGCATGAATTACTTACATAGAACTGTTAGCAGAGCTGAAGTTTCTCATCCTGGTTTAGTTGTGTATAAATTTGGACTCTGGCTTCACTGGACACTTAGAGTCTGGATAAAAAACTTCCTGGTGCTGAGTGAACAGTTGATCTCTGGAATTTTGCTGGTTAATAAAAGTACAGGACAAAGGTTAAATGACTTGTCTGAGACAATCTGCCTCGAGTGATTTCCACCATGTAATAAATACACTTGCTCGTGCCAAATGGCATAGATAGCTAGATAGCTAGCTAGATAGAAGAAACTATTAGCTTTGGCTAATAACATACTTTCCGGCTCAAAATTAAAACCCTGAATCATCACTACTGGTGTGAACTAAAGGGTGTCATCTTTTTCTTTTCAATCCATTAAGTACCACATTTTGTAGACTGAGCAAGAAAGGCAGTAAGCTCTTCGTTGTGACCCCAGAAATTTTCATTTATCACCTGCTAGCATACAGCTGACACTGCTCGACATCTTGCAGTGTAGTGTAAGAGTCCCGCCACAAGGAGGCACTGCAGGCCTTTCAAACCAACAGTTGCTGTTTCCAAAGCGGCGCCAACCATCACCACCGATCATCGTATGGATGTCTGTTTGTGTTGATACACAACTTAAAGCCAGCGCTGTTCAGGCATCACATTACAGGGGTTGAAAAAAACAACCTTTGCACTGACTTATAGAAGTACTACAACCCCACCTTCTTTTTAAAAAAATATTTTGCAGTTCTCGATTTTAGAAGTATTGGTAGGATTAGGGTAAACACTTGCGATTGTGTGTTTTTAATCAAATATGTTTTATTATTAATATTGAAATGAGTTTTAATCAGGTTAGTTCTTGTCAGTTCAGGTCAGGTCAGTTCTTGTTGTTGGGTCATTTCTTAGTTACACCGTAGCATGTGACAATATTTAAAAGCTACACTTTAGCTGTGGTGTGTCAAACTTATTTTACATTGCGGGCTGAACACAGCCCACTATGACCTTAAGTGGGCCGCACCAGTCAGTCAGTATAAAGAAGTTACATGTTTGACTGTTTTTTCACAGGACAAAGAAAACGCTGCTGTGACAAAGAAAGAAATCTGTCAGCACAACTCTTTGGGCTACATTGTAAGAAATAAACGTGTTAACTTACAGAAAAAGTTCTGGTAGCTCAGACTGTCCAGTTTTTTTCTTTCTTTCTTTCTTTGTTGTTTTTAAACTCTACTCGTAAAAACAAAGAAAACATCCTAAAACAAAACAGAAATTTCGATTGTAGAAGGCAAGAAACAGAAACTGTTTATTTATAATTGTTTATTTCTTAATTACTTTGTTTAGTATGAAAGGCCATAAGTGAGGGTAGGAAAAGCTTAAAACGTGAAACTATAAAAATACAGTTGTGCAGTAGGCAGCAGACCAAAGAAGTTAAGTAAGCTGCTATAGGCT